>NW_003852520.1:4983633-5008030 GCF_000181295.1 Otolemur garnettii
CTATAATTGGGTTATAGCTTTCATATAGCTATAAATTGGTTTCATAGTAAGGCTGAGTACATTGGATATTTTTTCTTCCATTCTTGAGATATTTTGCTAAGAAGAATATGTTCCAGCTCTATCCATGTAATCATGAAAGAGGTAAAGTCTCCATCTTTCTTTAAGGCTACATAATATACCATGGTGTACATATACCACAATTTATTAATCCATTCATGGGTGGATGAACACTTGGGCTTCTTCTATGACTTAACAATTATGAATTGGGCTGCAATAAACGTTCTGGTACAAATATCTTTGTTGTAATGTGATTTTTTAGTCTTTTGAATATATACCTAGTAGAGGAATTGTAGGATCAAATGGCAAATTTCCATTTTTGATTTGCATTTCTCTGATGATTAAAGATGATGAGCATTTTTTCATGTGTCTGTAGGCCATGTGCCTGTCGGCCATGTGCCTGTCTTCTTCAGAGAACCTTCTGTCAAGTCTGTTGCCCAGAATGAAATGGGATCACATGTTCTTTTCTTGTTAATAAGTTTCCTTCATGCCTTTTTCTTAGTTATTGTGTTATGTTAACCAGTTGGATGAAAGTATTTCAAATAGTATATAGAAACAGTACACTGTACCCCATGATAGTATTAATGTACACTGCTATGATTTAATTAAAAAAAAGTTTGAGTTGTCTGTGAATTCTGGTTATCAAACCTTTATCAGAAATATAACCTGCAAATATCTTCTCCCATTTTATGGGCTATCTGCTTGCTTTACATATTGTGTTCCTGGCTGTGCAAAAGCTTTTTAGTTTTATCAGATGTTCATAATCTTTAATCATCAGAGAATGCAAATCAAAACCACTTTGAAATATCATCTAACTGCAGTAAGATTAGCCCACATCACAAAATCCCAAAACTACAGATATTGGCATGGATGTGGAGAAAAGGCAACACTTCTACACAGCCAGTTGGAATGCAAGCTAATATATTCCTTTTGGAAAGAAGTTTGGAGAACACTTAGGGAACTAAAAGTAGACCTGTCATTTGATCTTGCAATTCCTCTACTATGTATATATGCAGAAGACCCCAAATCACTTTGCAACAAAGATATTTGCAGAAGAATGTTTACTGCAGCCTGATTCATACTTGCTAAGTCATGGAAGCAGACCAAGCACCCATCAACCCATGAATGAATTAACAAATTGTGGTATATGTATACCATGGAATATTATGCAGTCTTAAAAAAGATGGATACTTTACCTTTTTATGTTTACATGAATGGAGCTGGAACATATTATTCTTAGTAAAGTATCTCAAGAATGGAAGAAAAAATATCCAATGTACTCAGTACTATTATGAAACCAATATATAATCACCTACACTTTCATAGGAAAGATAAAACACAACCATAATCCAGAATGAAGGAGGGAAGAGGAGGAGAGGAGAGGGGAGAGGGTGGATGAAGTAAGGGTAATCTGTGGTACCTCACCTATGGTGTATATTGCAAGAATACATGTCAAATCTATTGAAAGTAGAGTATAAATGCCATAACACAGTAATTAAGTGAGGTGAAGGCTATGTTAACCAGTTTGATGTAAGCATTCCAAATTGTATATAAAACCAGCATATTGTACCACATAATGTACACATTAATGTATATAGTTATGATTTAATAAAAGATTTAAAATTTTTTCCATTTTTTTTCTGGTTGAGTTTAAAGTGGTGGTGTGATTCCTGGTATTAGTCCATTTCCTCCACATTTTCAAGTTTCTAGGCTTAGAGGTTTTTGTAGTAAATAATCAGTGATGATTTTTTTCTACCACAGTGATATCTGTTACTATTTCCCATTTTTCATTTCTGATTGAGGTTATTAGAGATCTTATTTTTTCTGTTTCATCTAACCAAGAGTTTATCACTTTTATTAATCTTTTCAAAGAACCAACTTTTTGTTTCAGAGACCTTCTGAATGGTTCTTATCTTCTCAATTTCATATAATTCTGATCTATTTTGGATTGTATCTTTTCTTCTACAAGGTCTGGGTTTGGATTGCTATTTATTTTCCAGTACCTTAAGGTGGTTCATTAGGTTCTTGACATCCACTTTTTCTGTTTCTTGAATGTGGGCACTTAATGTGACAAATTTCTCTCATAAAACTGCCTTGCAGTATCGTGCCAGTTTTGATAGCTTGTGGCTTCATTATCATTTTGTTTGAGAAATCTAATGATTTTCATCTTTACTTCCTCCTTGACACCATCTGTCATTCTTCATGAGATTATTTAGTTCCCATGAATTTATCTGGGGATAAAGATTTTTGTTGGAGTTGAAGTCTCCTTTTATTCTTTAGTGTTTGTTCTGCAAAGACACAAAGCATAATTTTTGTTCTTTTAAATTTTTTAAGATTTTATTTTTGCCCTAATATATAATGAATTTTGGAAGATGATCCATGGGATGACAAGAACACATGTTCTTTTCCAACTTAATTTTGTTGGAACAGATTATTCTGTATATGTCTGTTAGCCTCATTTGTTGTAAAAAATTTTGTTTAAGTAAAAAAAAAATTGTTTAAGTCCATTGATTCTTTGTTTAGTTTCTGTTTGGAGGAACTGTCCAGTTCTGTCAGAGGGATGTTGAACTGCCAGGTAATATGATATTACAGGATATCATAGTGTTTAGATCACTTAGGGTTTGTTTTACATGTCTAGGAATGTTTAAGCTGGGGGCATGCATATTTAGGATTAAAAGGTCTTCTTGGATGGTTTCCTTGACCAATATATAGTGTACATCTTTGTGTTTATTTACTTTTGTTGGTTTAAAGCCAAAGAAGTCTGATAGTAAGATTCAGTTCCTGCTTTTTTTTTTTTTTTCTGATTTCTATTTGCCTGTAGTATGGTTTTCCAACCTTTCACCCAGAGTCTTGTTTTGTCCTTATAGGTCAGATGTGTTTCCTGAAATCAGCATATAAGTGCTTTTTTTTTTTTTGCAGTTTTTGGCTGGAGTTGGGTTATGAACCAGCCACCTCCAGCATATGGAGCCCGGGCCCTACTCTTTTCAGCCACAGGTGCCCCCCCCCCCACCAGTGATTTGTGTTTTTTCATCAGGTCCCACAGGATGTGCCTCTTCAGTGGGGAATTCAAGCCATTCATATTTGTCGAAAGAATTGTTAAGTATGGTGGAGTTCTGCTCTTATTTGTGGCAGTCCATTGCTTAGTTTTATCACTTGTGCCATTGTGGAAACTAGGCTTTGTCTTTTAGTTTCTGGTTGTCTTTACTTTGCTGAAGGTCCATTGTGATGGTCAGTATAGAATAGGTCTGAGTATTTCCTGAAGAACTCATTTTGTTGTGGCAAAACTTCTCAATCTATGCATGTTAGTAAAAGATTGGATTTCTCCATCAAGTATGAAACTTAATTTACCAGTATACAGAATCCTGGGCTGAAAATTATTTTGTTTAAGAAAGTTAAAAACAGATGACCACCCTCTAGTAGATTGATACGTTTCAGCTAAAATGTCCACTGTCACCTTTATGTTTTATCATTTGTTGGTAAGAAGTTGTCTATGCCTGGCTGCTTGCAGTATTTTCTATTTCATGTCAACTTTGGCCAAGTTAATGGCAATGTATCTAGGAAATGCTTTCTTTAAACTGAGTTAGATCGAATTCTGAGGCTATTAGAATTTGAATTTCTGTGTTTTCATAATGATTAGGAAATTCTCCACCATCATATCCTGAAGTAGAAACTCCATGCTTTTAGGACTCTTCTTCTCTTTTAGGAATCCATATGATATATAAATTCATGCATTTAATGTAGTTTCATATCTTTCTTATTGATAGTTCTGCCTTCACTCTGTTTTTTTCTGCCTCTTTGAATGCTTGGGTTAGTCCAAGTCTTATTTTTGATTTCTGAGATTCTTTCTTCTCCATGTCCTCTATTACTGAGACTTTCTATTGTGTTTTGAAACTCCTTAAATGCCTCTTTCAATTCTTTGAGCTCTGCTATGTCTTTCCTAATTATGTCCAGATCCTTGATGACCTTGTCTTTAATTTCACTGATTTCTTTTTTTTATTAAGTCTTTTGTACATAGATCATGAATACATTTATGCCATTGTGGGAGTCAATGTGTTGATTATTTGTACAAATTGGAGTGCTTACATCCTACTAATTAACTTAGCCTTCACCTTATTTACCCAATTACAGTGTTAAGACATTTGTGTTCTACACCTTATAGATCCAACTTGCAGCTGCAATATGCTCCATAAGTGTGGTCCCACCATTAACTGTCTCTCTATTGACCCACCCCACCTTCCGTCCCTTTCCCCACCATTTCCCTCCTTCATCCTGGGCTATAGTTTTGATTCATCTTTCATATGAAAATGTGAGTGATTATAAATTGGTTTCATAGTAGTACTGAGTACATTGGATATTTTTTTCCACTCCTGAGATACTTTACTAAGAAGAATATGTCCCAGCTCCATCCATGTAAAATAAAAGAAGTAAAGTCTCCATATTTTTTAATGCTGCATAGTACATGGTATACATATTAATCCATATTAATTATTCCATTTATTAATCCATTCATGGGTTGATCGGCACTTGGGCTTCTTCCATGACTTGGCAATTATGAATTGAGCTGCAATGAACAATCTGGTGCAAATATCTTTGTTGCCAAATGATTTTTGGTCTTTTGGATATATACCTAGAAGAAGAATTGCAGGATCAAATGGCAGGTCTACATTTAGATCCCTGAGGGTTCTCCAAACTTCCTTCCAAAGGGAACGTACTAGCTTGCATTCCCACTAGCAGTGTAGAAGTGTTCCCTTTTCTCCACATCCCTGCCAACATCTGTAGTTTTGGGATTTTGTGATGTGTGCTACTCTTACTGGAGTTAGATGATATCTCTAAGTGGTTTTGGTTTGCATTTCTCAGATTATATTTCCGACAAAGGTATAATAACCAAAATCCCCAGAGAACTCAAACTTATTAATAAGAAAAAAACAAGTGATCCCATTTCATTGTGGGCAAGAGACATAAACAGAAGCTTCTGTGAAGAAGACAGGTGCATGGTCTACTGACACATGAAAAAATGTTTATCATCTTTAATTTCACTGATTTCTTGAGATAGTTTTTGGACTTCATTTTGGATTTCTTTTTCAATCTTCTCCATAATTCCATTCGTCTTATTTTCCATCCATATTCTGAATTCTATTTCTGTCATTTCAACAATTTTTTGACTGTATTTTCTGCTGTATCTCCCTTGTAATCTCATGGGGGGGGTTGATCTTCTCTAATTTTTCATGCCACCAGTGTTCTTCTATTGATTCCTCACTATGTGTATTTTTAGTTTATTCATGTATTTATTATACTTTCTAAGCTGAAATGCTAGGTTTTCCCTAAATTGTTTTTAAGAGATAAACTTATTGGTGTCTCTTAGGCAGTACACAAGAGCCCTGTTCGGAAACTAATACTGCTGAGCTGAAATCAGACCCAGAGTCTCCAGGATATAGAGCTTGCCACTCCTCTTTACCACTAACTGAGCAATGATCCACTGTTTACACCTGTAGTTCTTCCTGCACTGAATCTCCCAAAGCTCCCCCTCAGGGCTGCAGAGTGTGAGGGTCTCTGAGAACCATCCTTGCTATTTCCCAGTTGAGCAGGAGTGAGACTGATGGCAGAACTCCAGATGACACTTCCAAACTAGTGATGGCCCACAGATAGTGAGTTGAAGTGTTCCAACCCAGGTACCAGCCTTACCCTGAAAGAAATTGATAAAGCCACATTTCACCAGAGTAGTTGCAACATATTTGAATTTCTAGGGGTTCCTCTGTGGTAGGAGAAGGGGAATCTGAATCTTACAAAACTGTTCCAGCCACAGCTCTAGCCTCATGCACAAACAACTTCAAAATCTGTGGTCTTTGCCAAGACTAGGCCACCACTTTCACCTGCATTTGGGATAAGGAGATCTATGTCTTGCCAGTCTGCTTCCTGGGAATTTCCCAGAGCAGGCTTACCTAAGGCTAGACTTGCCCCCCAAGTTGGTGGCCAAGTCAACAGAGGACTCTGCTTGGTACAGAAGCAGGACAGAGCCACCCCAGAGAGCAAGGAAAGCCACTCTCTAACAGGAGGGAGGCTCAGGAGAGATCCTGCCTCACCAAATTTAGTTTAGTTGAACTATAATTTTCTCCCATGGTGGAGATCAGAGCCACACAGTATAGAGGGATTTCAGATATCTTGAAAGACACCTTGGGGGCAGCAGGACCTGTCTCCCTTTCCTCCCAGGATTAGGCTTCTGGTAACCCAGCAAGTAACTGTTGCTTCCTTGGTTGCCAGGGGGGGCTGGGTAAGGTTCAAAGTTCCTTTGCCCTTCTGGTGGGGCAGCTCCTCCAGACTGTCTGGGCCAGGCTAATTCTCTGACAGACTCACATGCTGGGAAGCAGGCTTCTATAGGGCAATCTATCAGGTAACCCATGAAAAATGAGTATTCTATTGTGGCTAAAAGTTGGTAAAACAGCTGGAACCAAAATTGCTCACCATTCTGCCAGGCAGGAAGGGAATTCAAAGGATATTCGTAGATACAGGAAAACTGGTCTTTCTTCCCTTGTGCACTCTCCCATAGGGTGAGAAATTCTGTGGTTCTCAGCTCAGTGAGCTCCCAGGTGGGAGAGGAGTCCCCCTTACCCTCTGTTCTCTGGGTTCCTCCTTTCTGGTTCATTCTCTAACTGTCCTCTGTTCTCTTCCTTCCTCTTTCTCTTCTTTGTCCTCACAGTTTGTCTGAGTGCAGTTGCTAAGGACCTTGATTTCTTCTCCTTGCTATGTATCCCTCAAATTCAACTAATCCCAGTTTGCTTTAGTCCATTTTATCTCCTTCTGATGAAAGTTTCCTCTGGCCAGTCATCTTACTCTGTCTCTTTCTTATTTAATTCTTTATTCTATGTGGTAGATATGACATAAATGGACAAGCTGATGCTTTATGATAGATTAAGTTCAGAAAGACTAATAAGGGAGAACAGTAAAAGAATAAAGAGAGGAAAAAATTATCAAAGAATTTCCATTTCTGTGTTTTATCTAGAACCAGTGAGGTTCTTCTTCATTTCATATTTCACCTTTGTTGGGTATTTCTTGAACCCTCTCTCCATTACACTAAACATTTGGATAATTGGAACATCTATATGTCTGGTAATTTGTAAATGAAACACCTAGCAATTGAATTTTCAAATGCTCTGGTTATACCAGTGTTCTAAATATATGTTAATAAAACAAAATTTCTGAGGAAAAGAAAAAAAATATTTCATTGTAACCCAATGAAAGGTGAATATCAGGAATACAAATCATACTTGTGACATCCACATATTGTGCATTTACCATGTGCTCAGCAATGAAAAGTTGAAGCAAGTGACAAGTTTGTGACTAGGTTTATTGGCAAGATGCAGTTCCAGGAATAAAATACAAAATTCTTCATTTATTCCCACAAAATGAAAGTTATTCTTGATCCAAAAAACAAATGTTATTCAATGGAGACAAAATTATTGCTGAGCTATATCAAATAAAAAGGGGATATGAAATATATTGATAAAAAGGAGACAAAGATAAAACAGCTGCCACAAGATATACTTAATGATAAACATTGTACTTTAAAATACTGTGCAAATAGATTATGAATGTAAACAAGGATTATTTCAAGTAAGGGAAAGATAAATACCACCAAGTTTTCATTCAAGTATTGACAGATTAACTCTTACATATGACTTACCACAAAAAAAAATTTCAAGAACTCAGAGATCTAAAAAAAAGTGGATGTGTTATAAGACATATTAATGTTTTATTAAAGTTATTATTGAAACAAAGCATAGAAACAAGACCAATAAATGTAAATAATTATGTTGAACACACATAGAAAACAAAAATTTTATAAAAACCTATTCTAAAAGGATAATATCTGTTCTAGTGAAAACTAATAGTTACAAAGGATTTGAACAAAGAAACACTAAGTGCTTTCAATTTAATACACAAATACCTAACACAACCTTCCCACCTTAAATTTATTCGTCCAACAAATATCTATTAAATCTCATCTACCATGAATCCAGTACAGTTCTAGGTGACAAGACATAAGAATGACTAAAGCGTAGTCCCTATTTTTAAAGAATTCACTGTCAAATAAGATAAATAACATTACACCAATAATAATGTCACAAAATAGAGAGAAAAATGATACAGTCTAATATAGAGACCACAGAAGGAGAAGCAGGTTTGTGGGAAAGACTGGGGCTACTTATAAGAGTTGCAAAGAAAACACACTTGAAAATGTTCCAAACTCATTCTAGTGTTAGACCTTAAATAGTTGACCACATAAATCATTTCTAACTGAAGGAGCTCTAAATTAAAAGAAGTTGCAGGGCTCGGCGCCTGTGGCTCAAGTGGCTAAGGCGCCAGCCACATACACCCAAGGTGGCGGGTTTGAATCCAGCCCGGGCCCGCCAAACAACAATGACGGCTGCAACCAAAAAATGGCCGGGCGTTGTGGCGGGCGCTTGTGGTCCCAGCTACTTGGGAGGCAGAGGCAGAAGACTCGCTTGAGCCCAGGAGTTGGAGGTTGCTATGAGCTGAGGTGCCAGGGCACTCTACCCACGGGGACAGCTTGAGACTCCTGTCTCAAAAAAAAGAAAAAGAAGAAGAAGAAGAAGAAGAAGTTGCATACAGCAAGTATTTGGTGGTGAGACTGCAGAGGGTTAGAGGTGTAGATTACAGGTAATTTTAAATTAGATGTTAAACTGTTAAATGCTTTACCTCTTTCATTATCTTGCAATTATCTTCCTACCTGTGGCCAAGAAATGCTAGGAAAATTGACTATCTAATGACTTTCAGCATTTTGAGTTCTAGGAGAACCAATGTATATTAAAAGATAGGTAGTGAGGAGAGCTATATTCTGCTTTAATATTTCTGTTTAAAATAATCCCTCTTAGCTTTGCAACTAAATTTGCTTTAGGCACTACTAGTAAAAGTCTTCGCAAAAATGAGTTAACTATTCACTTAAATGTTCTATGGGATTTTGAACCTTACCTTTCATATGAACAAATGGGATTAATGATAAAAATTAAAGAAATGAAGACTTTCATAGCTAAATATAATAATTACTATATTTTTTTGATCCAGCTGAAGTTATGCCAGAATTAGATGTTGAGCATTAAAAAAAATGAAGAAAAAGAGGAACTAATAAAATCTTAGTATTTAACAATGGCATAAAGTAAGCATGATTTTCATCAGGTGAAAACCTAGTCTTAGGTGAGGAGTGGTTCTTTCTACCTCAGCCCAATCTCACAACTCTCCATGTGCCTAGAAACACATATGCATCCAGAGGCATTTTCCCCTGTAGAACACCAGTAATCATTTAACTTCTACCAAGAAGAATATCAGATAAATCAGAATATTGATTTTATAATTCCAGATTTGTATCTTATAAACTGTGTGACTTTAGAATAATTTTTTTTTCTTTTTTGCAGTTTTTGGCCAGGGCTGGGTTTGAACCCATCATCTCCAGCATATGGGACCAGTGCCCTACTCCTCTGAGCCACAGGTGCTGCCCACTTTAGAATAATTATTTATGCTGGTGCTTTTGATTCTATAAAGTTCATAGTCTTGACTACCTTATATATATGTGGACAGCATTAAACGAGATAATCAGTATGAATGCATTTTGTAGACCTAAAGATTCTATGCAGAATTGAGAGCATTGAATTATTATTATGAAGGATGTTAGCTGTAGTGTCTCAGATGTTTGGCTGAGCCCTGCAGAGTTAGACAAGGTAAGCTAGGAATAATATGTAATACATATAGAATACTTTAAAAGAGACACACACAAACATATACATATACTCATTAAAACAATTTTACACCAAATTCACTATATTTGTTAAACTAAATTCTCTCTGCTGTGACACTTTCCTCTGGTAATAATTTAGAAATACGTTAGCTATGTGGGGCTGAAAAAATTAGTTTAGTGTACTGTGGCAATAGTAATAACACGTGGTAACTCATTAGTTTTCATTAAGTATATGTTAATGACAATGCATTAAATAATAACTCCATAATGGAGGTATCTTTAAACTTCCCCAAAGGGCTGTCAGATACCTTTTTCTTTGTCACTGATTCAACAGTAATATTCTTCTCAATCAAATCTAGGTATTCAAAGAGCTAAACATTCAGGCTCCCCCAACTTTAAAACAATGAGCAGATTGTACCTGATACTGTTATAGGACTTCAAAGTAGGTGAGCTTCCAAATATTAATTCTCATAAGAATATTCACATACATCTGCTAGCAATGTAAAAGGAAAGCATTCACTTGACTAGCCTTTTAAAAGGAACATCTTATGCTTCCAAATAACATGCATTTTCACCATGTCTTTCAGCACTATATCACTGTTGAAGCCAGAGAGGTAACTAATAAAGGGAAAAATATCAGGTCACAGTAGAAAGGTAGTTTAACCCCACAAAACTTTACCTCAGTATCTCTCATGTGACATCATTTGATAGATATGTACCATACAGTCACATTTAGACTTGGTCCTAAGTTTCATCACCTTACTAGGCACCACTAATATGCATAATGGATATTAGCCCTCCAAATGAAAATTGACATTGACCACTTAGAATCAAAGATTAGTATCCAGAGTTGGAAAAAGAGCCAACTTTTCTAAAACACAATCTGCTCGTAAAATAATTCTCTCTGACTCTTCTGGCTTATGCTCTATTTAGCCAAGATGTAACAAAAGCCATTGAAAGATATGAGAAAGCCATGGTGTCTAGAGTTGAGGAGGTACTGATATAATCATTGAAAATTACTTCAGCAATCAAGTAACCCAGCGTGTACTCTATTTTACCATAATAGCATGTAAGGTAGCAAAGCCCAAAGACCAGAAATTAGCCTGTAGTGTACATATATCCTTCTAGCCTTCTTCTAGTCATAATTGGATCAGATCCAAGAATTTTAAAAACAACTTCCATATATGGATCCTAACATATTTATTTAATCCATTGTAACTATATCCTTCATGATTATCTAGCTAAAGTAGTCATTATTTGCTGATTTACCTGATATTTTCTAATCATAGTAGCACAAAGGGACAGAGGTGAAGTTCCCATGGGAACCATAAGCTAATATTTCTTACTTTTCAGAAAATAAAATGCCATCAAAATCACCTCATCAGCACTTAGCTATTCATCCATGCAAGTGTAGGTGGAAACCAATGTGGAATGAAAATGATAAAACTGACCCACCAGCAATTGGACATGAACTGTGTGTTGTTTTTTAGTTGAAGATACAAATTGAGTTATCTGTGCTCTCTCATTCAGGCTGCTTAGTTACCTAGGAAATCATTGCTTTTATAAGGAGATTGGCCAGGTTCAGAGTAGAAAAATTCACTAGGTCTTCTAAGCATTTCATTGTCTAAATCCCACCTTGAAAAACAAAATTTAAAACTTTCAAACTAGAGTAATTCTATATTCATGCCCTAACACTTAAAAAATAGATACCAATACAAATGAAATTAAAGAGGAAACTAGTAAGTTTGGGAAAGATAGGTTAAAAAAAAACAGTTTGTGTAACAGTAATATCTAAAATAATTTAAAAGCATGCACAGTTTATGTTAATCCACATGGTTAGGCATTTAACTTTACAACAGATTTCTTGCTTCAGGGAACAAAAT
Source organism: Otolemur garnettii (assembly GCF_000181295.1). NCBI lineage: Eukaryota > Metazoa > Chordata > Mammalia > Primates > Galagidae > Otolemur > Otolemur garnettii. Next base: position 4,995,322 of record NW_003852520.1, read on the forward strand.
TGACTGATGGGAATAGCTGCTGCCGCTATGGATCCATCACCATGTTTGCATCAAAGTCACTCTTTCCATGAGCTAATGCCATCGAATGACCAACTATGGCAAGTGTTTACCCATTACTGAAAGTTATAGGACTCTTCCAATGGGTAAGTTTAGCTCAAGGACTGTTTTGAGAGATCTCAGCTAAACTGGGTTCCAGTAACAGAACAGTTAGTAATGCTGCCGTAACTCAAAATGAAAGGAAACTATATACGGATGTTTACAGTGTGCCTTTCACAAGATACTTCTTTCACTTGGTAGGTTGCCTAATGCCTACTTGTCTGACCTGTGATCAGGGGTCTTTTACACAGGAAACTTGTTCATAGTGGCCGTATTGCTTGTTGCTCTTGTCTGACTCATGTCCAGCTTGCGCCTTCCTGACTTTCACTCTGGCACTAGAATCCTCACCTTGTGTTCTCCCTACATCCCAGGGAAATCTTGACCTGGGGAAGCCTCTAGTTCTGCAAATGGATGACACAAATTCATTATGCTACTACAGTAAAAAACAAGTTAAAAGGCTTTTACTTACAGATTCTGGGCAAGGAGCATCTAATGAGTCAGGAGGTCAGTCCTCTTTTCCCAGGTCATGTAAGGCAGAAATGAAGAGTTAGAGAGACAGAGAATAGCAACTAGCAATATATATGTAAACCACATTTTCTTTATCCATTCATTAATGGAATGACACTCAGGCTGAGACTTTATCTTGCTTATTGTGAAAAATAATACTGTAATGAACGTGAGAGTGAAGCTCTATCTTCAACACACTAATTTCCCTTCATTTGGGTATGTACCCAGAAGTGGGATTGCTAGATAATGTGGTAATTTTATTTTAAACTTTTTAAAAGCTTTATATGATCTGAAATTTTTAAATTGTTAAGAACCTCCATACTGTTTTCAATAGTGGCCACACCATTTAACATTTCTACCAACAGTGTACAAGAGGTTACCCTTTCTTTGAATCCTCACCAACACTTACTATCTTTTGTCTTAGTAATAACAGCCATTCAAATGAAATGGTTAGTGCTGTTGCACATCATTTCATATACCCATCATACACCAGCCTTATTTCTGCACTTTGCATGTACCAAAGTCCTTTACCCCTCAGGAATAAGTGTTACATTCTGGCATCTACTGTGTTGGTTAAGAAGTCGGTTGCCAAGTATAATATTTGCTCTTGTCAAAGTAATATGTCTTTTTTTCTCACTGTATTACTTTTACTTCTTTCATTTGTCTTTTATTTTTGGCAGGTTTACTATTATATGTCTAGATGTGATACTCTTCGTTTATACTTCTTCGGGGTTAATGAGTTTCTTGAATCTGTGAGTCTTTTATCAGCTTCAGAAATTGTTTACGTACATATTGCTTCTGGTTCTTCCTTTCTTCTCCTTCTGGGCCTCCAGTGATGTATATGTTTTAAAATTTTCTCTGACAATTCCAAAATTTAGTGTTTGCCTCCCCAACCCCTAAGATCACCAAAATTTTCTACTGGCTTCTTTGACTCTTAACCATTACCTTTTGCTCATCTTCTCACTTACTCTTGTCTTTTGTGAAAACCTGGCGAACACCCTTACAAGAAAAGCACTGTATAGGAGTTGGGTCATCTTTGTGAGCTCTTATCTCCAGTATCTTGACTTGTTAGCTCTTGGTTGAATGGAAAGCAACCTATGCCTTCAGATAATTTTTGTTTAGGTATCAAATCCAGTTTTTACAGTTTTTCTTGGTAAAATGTGAAAGATTTATGCAATCTGAAGAGAAACCAGAGTATACAATTTTTCTTGCTATATATGTTCATTGGTGATAAAATGTTACTACTGGAATTTATGGCTGAAAACAGAATTACATTTTTGTAAATTGGAATTTTAAATTAATTTTGGTAGCATAATGAAGGAGTCAGTATGCACTTTGAGTAGATAATCACCTTCATTCTACCAGGTTGAAGGATTCTCAAAGTTTTATTGCCTTAACATATTTTCTCCATGGCAGAGATGTGATAATATTGCTACTATACTTGATATTTCCCCTATTAGAACCATTCGATTAGATTAAGGCTCCAGGCTTATCTCAATGGGTTTTGTGTTTTTCACAGTGTATTTCCTTTCTACAGCTCCCTAAAGAGGATCCATGGGGAAGAAGATCCATGTCTCTGTCATGTTTGTGTGGTACCAGTGGCTTGGTAACTAAGAAGAGAAAAAGAAATTTGAAAATTTTCTGAAATTTAGTCTCAGAATTCTCAAAATGTCACTTCTACATTCTATTGGTCAAAGCTAGGCCAGATTTAGAGCATGCAAAAAGAGACTCTATCTCTTTCTTCAAGGAAGATGCTGAAAAGAATCATGATCATTTTTGCCATTTTCAGCAACAGTTTAGCCACAAGTTGGTTGTGTTCAGTCTTTGAGAAGTATATTAGTTCAAACCTTTTAAAAAGAGATAACCAAGACAAAAACATATGTGCAAGGATTTATCAAGGGAAATTCTTGAGGATAAAGTGAGGGACAGAGAGAAGGAAAGAAGGCTACATTGCATGTATTTAGACCACATGGCAGTTCTGACATCTATGAAGAGAGGAAAGGAGGGAAGATTTAGTAGGAAGAGCCTTAGACTGAAGCAAATTTCCAAAACACATTTTGAACTGAGCAAAGAATCATAATTTTTGTTTGTTTGTTTTATAACTTTATTTGACATGTCTGACAATCACCAGTTAGTTCTCATCCACATTGACTGTAGATTTTTGAAAGTGGTAACAGGTACATTGGTAACCAAAGTACAGAGCTTGTTTGCTGAATCTTCATCTTCATCACATTTTCTGAACAATCACAAATGGATACAGTATGAGACATTCCTTATGCCTTTGGACCAAACAGCTTTGTTGAACCTGATATCAATGCACATGTCTGGAGTCTCCATCTTTTTCATGGAAAATTTCCAGATCTCTTTTAGTGCCCAAGGGGGATGCTTCCTGAAGCCTACTCTATGGATGAGCTTATGAACGTTGATGGTGTATTCTAGAGTCACAGCCTTGTTGACAGCAGACCAGCCATTGTTATCACTATCATTCTTTGTGGGAGTCATTCTGCTAGGCCCAAGTTGGAAAAAAAGAGAATGAGGGATTGTGAGAGGAGGAAAGGGGTGGTTATAAGTCAGAACCATAATATTTTCACAGGGAAACTTCCCTCCACCTATTGTTTCTCCAGTTTTCTTTTGTTTTTTCAGTTATTAATCAACATTTTTATTGACTGTCCATGTATATTGCTTAAGAATACTTTATTCCATTAATCATTTGCACAACCCCTTGTATACAAAGCCTCCTTGGCTGCCTGACCCTCAGAGTTGCTGGTTGTTATTGTAATTGTGCCCTCCTAGATTCTAGAAGGTAAGCCCTAGTCATTTTTATTTATTATTTCAGAGCCCTGCCATCCCCATGAAAATGAATAACATCAGAAGAAATTCGGTGGAGGCTCTCCTTTGCAGACCAGGGATGATTATAAGAGACATAGTCACAGAGATGAACTAATTAATTTTTATAGTGATGACAGGGACACTAAGTCAATGAATTCTTGCTTATCCAATCTTATATGTTACTTTCTTTGAATAAGCACCTCTAAAACCCAATCCCAAAGGTTTTTCCTAAGTCCTGCAAGCACATTCTAGATAATTCTTACAAGTTCCTCCAGAATATAATATCTTTTTTTTCCTTATCAGGTTCCACATGTCCCCAGAGAGGTTATACTAGGATTTAACCCCACTTAGGTACCTTGTAGCCAAGAGAGGAATTGGGAGAAACTCCTGAGGGATGGGGAGTGAAAGGATAAATGTTTTAATCTTTATTTTTTGATACCGAGTCTCATTTTGTCACCATGGTAGAGTGCTATGGCATAATACCTCACAGCAACCTCAAATTCTTGAGCTCAAGAGATCCTCATGTCTCAGCCTTCCAGGTAGCTGGGACTATAGGTGCTAGCCATAACACCCAGGTATTTATAGAGATAGGGTCTCGCTCTTGCTTGGGCTGCTCTTGAACACTTGACCTTAAACAATCCACCGCATAGGCCTCCCAAAATGCTAGGAGTACAGGCATGAGCCACTGCATCTACCCTTAAATGCTTTAATCTTTCAGGGGAGAGGCCTTTGCAGCATATTATAGCATAGTATAAGGACCAGCTCTTATGTAAAATGTGGGACACCTCTAAAAGTTATAAGGCTCTGAAAGTCTACAAATAAAATATTCTCAAGGCAATCTATTGAGGTTCTGACCTGCATTTTAAGATCCTGGGCTTTCCCACCTAAAGCCCTAACTTAAACACAATGAGCCTGTATTAACTGAGCCTTTAAATGCTCTGGAATTCTTGGACTCTATGATCCTGTGTCTGCTTCTCAGGAGTGTTTTTTCTTCCACTGCAAAAAACAAGGACCTCTATTAATCTTCAAAAAAAATTATGTGGTTTTAATCCTCATCCTTTCATTGTCTGGTAATATAATATCCTTCAGTTTCTCATTAATTCTCTTCAATTCATCCACAAAATTTAGCAATAACCTCTCTACTCCGTTGTTCTTACAGACATATTCTTCCTATGTCTTCCAAATGCTTGAGTAATTGTCCTAAAACAACATTTCCCTCCACTACATTTCCCCAGGTCACTACCAGTAAAATTATCCTTTGGTCTGTTTCCAGGTATACCCTACAAAATATAACACTAAGGATAGCATTACCTTTGTGCACTGGGTGGTTAGTAAGTCAGCCTTAAAACCTAGATTACTACCTATTTCTTAGCTCACTCTTGGCATTTGCTTTACAGTTCTCTGAGAAGACACCAAGATGAGATTAGATGTACAATAGGTGTATCAAGGGAAATATATTTGGAGGACTAAGGGAAAGGAGTTGGAAAAGACCAAAAGAGCCTTCAGATTTCTTTCTTTGTTTCTTTCATTTTTTTTTTTTTGAGACAGAGCCTCAAACTATCCCCGTGGGTAGAGTGCCGTGGCATCCCAGCGCACAGCAACCTGCAACTCCTGGGCTCAAGTGAGTTTCCTGCCTCAGCCTCCCAAGTAGCTGGGACCACAACGCCCGGCTGTTTTTTTTGTTTGTTTGTTTTTTCTGGGTTTTTTTTTTTCTTTTTCTTTTTCTTTTTTTTTTTTGGTTGCAGCCGTCATTGTTGGTTTTTTTTTTTTTTTTTTTTTTTTCTGGCAGAGCCGGGCTGGATTCGAACCCGCCACCTTAGGTGTATGTGGCTGGCACCTTAGCCACTTGAGCCATAGGCACCCAGCCAAGCCTTCAGATTTCAATGTAGATCAGACACCTGTGAAGGAGAGAGGACAGAGGGGGAGGAGGTAAGATGTCCGAGTGGAACCAGCTTTCAACAGAAGCTCCCATCCAGAGGAAGAGATAATGGCCATAATGAACAAAATAAAGCTCAAGGTCAGGAGCTGAGCTGAGAAAGATGATTGATAAGGGCACACCATCTCATCTGAGGCAAGCTGTGACTCCAAGGAAGCAAATTTCAGGTACAAATCCATCCCAAAGAGGATGAGAGTCTATCCCCTCCACCTAGAGAGTGTCTTGCTATGTGCTCTCTACAAGTGAGCAGTGAATAGAAGACCTCTTGTTTCACCTCATGAGAGAGAGCCGCTGAAAGGGGGACTTCTCCAGAGAGATCCCTCTGTGAGCAGGGCATTCTCTTGCCCAGCATGAAAGTTGTTTTCCCTGACTTTCTGAACTCCTAGTCCACACTTCCCCTCCTCTTCTGGTGGTCTGAAAGACTACCCTCCTGCAGAACCCAGAGTGTCTGGGGGTTCCTTGTTAGGGCTGGGCATCACAAGGGCCACGGTGCAGTTTCATTGAAACTGTGACTCACGTAGAAGTGGGGAGACACAAGGGGAGGGGGACTGGCCTGGCACCACAAAAGTGCATAGGTCCTGTGTAGAGGCACCTCTGACCTCAGTGGCAGTGTCTCTGTCCATTGCAGCATCTCAGATCATAGTGGCACTCTGAGCGTGGCACTGGCACCTCCAACTGTGGTAGCACCTCTGACATGGTGGTGCACTCCTACTGAAGTCAACTTTGAGAGAGACACTTCCACAATTCTGTGGACTTCCAGAGAGAGCCAGTCCTCACCTTTCAGAGGTTCCAGAGGAGTGGTGCAGTCAGGACAGAGGTACAGTCTCTGAGAGAGAGAATCATGTGCTATGATGGTAACCCCCACCTCAGACCAGACTCAGGTGGAACATTCCCCATTTTCAATGAGCAATGGAGGAAGTCAGGCTTCAGCTCCCCCTGCCTGCTGGTGGCAGTGTGGCAACCTGGCCAAGGAAGCATTGAATCCCCTTTGAGTCAGGCAGACACAAATCCCTGGTGCACTTGCTCATTGGTGGGAACTGGGCCACAGCCCTGCAGGGTCACCAGTGACTGGGCTGGCTGAGATGGAAGGTGGAGAAGGAAGTGCCAAACCCACTGGAATAACTCTTTTGTTGGGCAGGCCTTTCTGACTCCACTGAGCACCGGAGCATGTCACACTTGAGCTGCCAGTGGACCCCTGATGTCCGGTTGCTGGAGACCTTTTGAATGTGATTGAACTTGAACAGTGAATATGCAGCCTGGGACAATTGCTTTGTAACTCTTCACCTGGCTGGCCACCCAGAGACCCTCCGAGGTTGATCCCTGCCTGTGTTGTATTGGGAGGGACTGATTCTCTTCTTCCAGCTGTTGTCAGTGGAGGACAGAGTGTCTTAGTTGCTTGTAATTCTCCCCAGCTGAAATTTCAGCCGAAGGCCAGTGATTCACTAGGATTAGATAGAGGCTGGCTGAATACAAGACAGCACCACCTAGCACCATCACACCAAACAGGTCCCAGAGTCTCAGGCTGCAAGACTGTAAAGTACCCTTGAAAAGCTGTAGGGGAAAAACCACAGTCACCAGTCCCGGCTCTTTGGTAAAGGACTGGTTAACTACAACTCCTGGAGTCCTTAATCCAATCTCACCTTACCAGCTTCACTAGGCAAACTGTGAAAAATAATTATTAGATGGAACCAGGGGAAAAACTCTAGCAACATGAATAATCAGAGTAGATCAACTCCCCCAAGGAATGACAAAGGAGATGCAATAGAGGAAATATGGATGGCAAATAAGATTAATATAATGAAAGTAAAGTTGGAATTAGAAATTCAAGGAGTAGTTTAAAAGATGTCTCAAGAAATCAATGAATTGAAAGACAAAATCTCCAAGGATTTGTAAATAATGTGAAAATAAATTGCAGACCTTAAATAAATGAGAAAGGTATTTGAAGAGCTTTGTAATACAGTAGAATCCCTTAGTAATAGAGTGGATCAGTCAGAAGAAAGGATCTCTGAAGATGAAGACAACAGTTTTCAACACTCCCAAATGCTCAAAGAAGAGAAGTAGAGACCAAAACTGGATCCCATGAAAGAGTTGTGGGATCATTCCAAAAGACCAAACATTTGTCTTTTAGGAATTCATTACAGAGAAGAGGATGGACTCAAGGGCACAGATGCTCTACTCCAAGATATAATGGAGGAGAATTTCCCAAGCAAGGCAAGAGATAAAGAAATACAGATAGCAGAAAGTTTCAGAACCCCAGCACAACTCAATCCAAATAAAGCGTCTCCTAGACAGATGATAATTAATTTTGCAGTATGAAGGAGAAAATTCTGGAAGCAGCCAGACTTTCAAAAAGTATAACCTACAAGGGGAAGAATATTAGAATGACTAAAGATCTCTCAGCTGAAACTTTTCAAGCCAGAAGAGGATGGTCATTGATATTCAATCTCCTAAAACAAAACAACTTACAGCCCAGGATCTTGTATCCAGCTAAACTGAGTTTCATTGGTGATGGAAAAATCAAATACTTTACTGACTTATACATGTTGAAGAAATTTGCCAGAACTAAAGCAGCTCTCAAGGATATTCTCAGACCCATCCTCCATAACAATCAGCTTAATGGTCTACCACTAAAGTAAACTCACCCAGAAAGCCTTGAACAGAACAGAACATCTACAATGATGAAAAGATTAAAAATATCCACTGGACACTTGAAATACATGACAACCAAAACACTTCTATGCTTATCAATACTCTCCATTAATGCGAATGGCTTAAATTATCCTCTAAAGAGGTAGAGGTTGACTGATTGAATACAAAAACTCAGGCCAGATATCTGTTGCATACAAGAATCTCATCTTACCTTAAAGGATAAAAATAGACTAAGGGTGAAGGGGTGACATATATAATTCAGGCAAATGGAAATCAGAAACAAGTAGGGGTTCCAATTTTATTCACAGATACAATAGGCTTTAAACCAAAAATGGGAAGGAAAGATAAGGATGCTTACTTCGGCTCGGCGCCTGTGGCTCAAGCAGCTAAGGCGCCAGCCACATACACCTAAGGTGGCGGGTTCGAATCCCCAGCCCGGGCCCGCCAAACAACAATGATGGCTGCAACCAAAAAATAGCCGGGCATTGTGGCGGGCGCCTGTAGTACCAGCTACTTGGGAAGCTGAGGCAGGAGACTCGCTTGAGCCCAGGAGTTGGAGGTTGCTGTGAGTGTGATGCCATGGCACTCTACCCAGGGGGATAGCTTGAGGCTCCGTCTCAAAAAAAAAAGAATGCTTACTTCATATTTCTCAAGAGAAATACTCAACATGAAGAGATTTCAATTATGAACATTTATGTACCCTACTAGAATGCTCCTCAATTTATAAAGGAAACCCTAACAGATAAGAACAATTTGATATCTTTCTGCACTATAATAGTTGGAGATTTTAACAGTGTTTTGACAGTTTTGGATAGATCTTCCAAGAAAAAACTAAACAAATAAATATTAGACTTAAACTTGACCCTACAAAAAATGGATTTAACAGACATCTACAGAACATTTCATCCTAATAAAAATGAGTACATATTCTTCTCATCAGCCCATCGAACATCCTCCAAAATTGATCGCAACTTAGGTCACAAGTCTAACCTCAGCAAATTTAAAAGGATAGAAATTATTGCATGTATTTTCTCAGACCACCATAGAATAAAAGTTGAACTCAACAACAACAGGAATCTTCACACTCCAAAAAACTCATTGAAACTAAATAACCTTATGCTGAATGACAGCTGGGACATAGATGAAATTAAGAAGGAAATCACCAAATTTTGGGGGGGAAATGACAATGAAGGCATGATTATCAAAACCTGTGGGATATTGCAAAAGCAGTCCTAAGAGAGAAATTGATAGTGTTGCAAGCCTTACTCAAGAGAATGGGAGGAACTCAACAACTTAATAGGCCATCCCAAGCAACTGGAAAGGGAAGAACATTACAACCCCAAACCAAGCAGAAGAAAAGAAATAACCAAAATTAGAGTAAAATTAAATGAAGTTGAAAACAGAAGAATCATTCAAAAGATCAATGAATCAAAGAGTTGTTTTTTTTTTAAAGACTAACAAAATTGTTAAAACTTTGGCTGACCTAACTAGAAACAGAAAAGTAAAATCCCTGATATCATCAATCAGAAACAATAAAGGAGAAATAACAATCACCTCAGAAATGCAAAAAGTCCTCAATGATTACTATAAAAACCCCTATTCTCAGAAATATGAAAATCTGGAGGAAGTAGACCAATATCTAGAAGCATGTCACCTTCCTAGACTCCACCAGAAAGAATTAGAAATTTTGAATAGAATTATATTAATCACTGAAATAGCATCAACCATATGAAAACATTCCCCCCAAGAATGTCCTGTTTAAGATGACTTCACATCAGAATTCTACCAAACCTATAAAGGGAAACTAGTACCTATATTACAGAACTTTTTCCAAAACATAGAAAAAGAAGGAATCCTCCCCCAATGCATTCCATAAAGTAAATACCACCTTAATCCCCAACCCAGGAAACTACCCAACAAAGAAAGAAAACTATAGGGTGGCACCTGTGGCTCAAAGGAGTAGGGCACTGGCCCCATATGCTGGAAGTAGTGGGTTCCAACCCAGCCCCCAGACAAAAACTGCAAAAAAAAAAAAAAAGAGAGAGAGAGAAAGAAAGAAAACTATAGACCAATTAATCAATATCAATGCAGAAATATTCTATAAGGTCCTAGTAAACAGAATTCAAAGATACATCAAATAATTTATACACCATGATCAAGTAAGTTTTATCCCAGGGTAGCAAGGTTGGTTCAACATACATAAATCTATAAAAATAATACACTAAATAAATAAAATAAAAAAACAAAGACCATATGATTTTATCAATTGATGCAAAAAATTTCTGATCATATCTAGCATCCTTTTATGATTAGAACACTTAAGAAAATAGGCTTAGATAGTACATTTCTTAAACTGATAGAGACCATCTACAGCAAATCCACAGCCAATAACATAGTAAATGGAGCAAAATTGAAAACATTTCCACTCAGATCTGGAAGTAGACAAGGATGCCCATTATCACCACTGGTATTCCGCCTAATAATGGAAGTACTAGTCATCACAATCAGGCAAGAGAGGGGGATCAAGGGTATTCAAATGGGGTCAGAGGAGGTCAAACACTCACTCTTCCTGGATGACATGATTTTATACTTGGAAAACCCCAGGAACTCAACTACAAAGCTCTCAGAAGTGATCAAAGAATATAGCAGTGTCTCAAGATTCAAAATCAATACCTAAAAATCAGTAGCCTTTATGTATGCCAAAATCAGTCAAGCTGAAAATGTACTCAAGGACTCTATTTCTTTTACAGTAGTGCCAAAGAAGATGAAATAATTGGGAATTTACCTAACAGAGGACATGAAAGATCTTTGTAAAAGGAACTATGAATCTCTGAGAAAGGAAATAGCCAAAGATGTTAAAAAATAGAAAAACATACTATGCTCATGGCTAAGAAAGATCAACATTTTTAAAATGTCCATATTTCCCAAATCAATATACAAATTTAATGCAATCCCTATTAAAGCACCATTGTCACACTTTAAAGATCTGGAAGAAATAGTGTTTCATTTCATATGGAATCAGGAAAACCTTGAATAGCCAAGACATTACTTAGAAATAAAACCAGAGCAGGAAGAATCACACTACCAAACTTCAGGCTATACTATAAATCTATAGTAATCAAAACATCATAATACTGGCACAAAAGGAGAGAGGTAGATGTATGGAACAGAGCAGAGAACCAAAAGATGAACCCAACCACTTCTTGTCATTTGATTTTTGATAAGCCTATCCAAAATATAAATTGAGGGAAAGAAGCCCTATTCTATGTAACAAACGGTTCTGGGTGAATTGGCTGGTGACTTATAGAAGACTGAAACTGTACCCCCCCCCTTTCACCATTAACAAAAATTGATTCTCACTGGATAAAAGATTTAAACTTAAGACATGAAAATATAAAGATACTAGAAGAGAGTGCAGGGAAAACAATTGAAGAAATTGGCCTAGGAGAATATTTTATGAGGAGGACTCCCTCTGCAATTGAAGCAACACCAAAAATATATTACTGGGATCTGATCAGTAGATCTAGAAAGCTTTTGCACAGCCAAGAACACTGTAAGTAAAGCAAGCAGACAGCTCTCAGAATGAGAGAAGATATTTGCAAGTTATGTTTCTGACAAAGATTGGATAACAAGAATCCACAGAGAGCTCAAACTTATTAATAAGAAAAGAGCACGTGGTCCTATTTCACTGTGGACAAGAGACTTGAACAGAAACTTCTCTGAAGAAGACAGGTTCATGGCCTACAGACGCATGAAAAAATGCTCATCGTCTTTAATCATCAGAGAAATGCAAATCAAAACCACTTTACGATATCATCTAACTCCAGTAAGATTAGCCCATATAACAAAATCCCAAAACTACAGATGTTGGCATGGATGTGAAGAAAAGTGAACACTTCTGCACTACTGGTGGGAATGCATGCTAATACATTCCTTTTGGAAAGAAGTTTGGAGAACTCTTAGGGAACTAAAAGTAGACCTGCCATTTGATCCCAGAATTCCTCTACTGTGTATATTTTTAGATGATGAAAAATCAGTTTACAACAAGGATATGTGCACCATAATGTTTAATGCAGCCCAATTTATAATTGCCAAGTCATGAATATACCAAAATTTGTATACATACACCACAATTTGTATACATGGAATATTACACTGCCATAAAAATATGTAGACTTTATCTCTTTCATGTTTACTTGGATGGAGTTGGAACATATTCTTCTTATCAAAGTATCTTAGGAATGGAAGAAAAAGTATCCAATGTACTCAGTACTATTATGAAACCAATATATAATCACCCACACATACACACGAATGATATAACACAACTATACCCCAGAATGAAGGAGAGAAGAGGAAGCTGAGGGGAGGGGAGGGAGATTGGCTGGGTGGAGGGAGGGTAATCAATGAGACCTCACCTATTGTGCATATCATTGTACATGTCAAATTTATTAGAGTATAAATGTCTTAACACAATAATTAAATAAGTGAGGTGAAGGCTATGTTAACCAGTTTCATGTAAGCATTCCAAGTAGTATATAAAATCAGACATTGTACCCCTTAAATTCAGTAATGTACACAGTAGTGATTTGATTAAAAAAAAATAAGAAGAAGGAGGACAGGAAAGAAGACTAGGTAGATTGCAGTGTGATTCAGGAGAATTTTGGCCATGCCTACAGGGATTCCTTGCTA
>NW_003852520.1:5008958-5045707 GCF_000181295.1 Otolemur garnettii
AAAAAAATAAGAAGAAGGAGGACAGGAAAGAAGACTAGGTAGATTGCAGTGTGATTCAGGAGAATTTTGGCCATGCCTACAGGGATTCCTTGCTATGAAATCTCCTTTTATTATGGACTTTTCAAAAATTTCAGAATATTAGGTGTCTATTCACTGAGCCACAGGCGCTGCCCTAAGATTTTGTTTTTAATTTCAAAGTATTACAGGTTTACAAATGTTTTTGGTTACATGTATAACTTTTCTAGTGCTGAGTCAGGGTTATAAGTGTGCCCAGTCACTCAGATAGTGTTCACTGTACCTGTTAGGTTGTAGGTTTTTGCCTGTCTCCTCCTCTCCCTTCTCCTGTTTGGTCCCCATTGAATTATACTTCCTCCCGTGCACATGTGTTCTCATCAGTTAATTTCCATTAAATAAAGAGTATATGTGGTGTTTGTTTTTTCATTCTTTAGATACTTTACTTAAGGTAGTGGTCTCCAGTTCCATCCATATTGTCACAGAAGGCTTTATGTCATCTTTCTTCATAGCTGTGTAGTATTCCATGGTATTTTATTAATCCATTCATGAATTGGTTGGCATTTGGGTTGCACGGATGCGGAGAGAAAGGAACTCTAATACTCTGCTGGAGAGAGTGCAAATTATTATAAACTCTATGGCAGAAAGTACAAAGATTCCTCAAAGAACTAAAAGCAGACATACCATTTGATCCAGGAATCCCACTACTGGGTATTTACCCACAAGCTAAGTTTTTATTTTCTTTGTTCATCAACCTCTAAAAATTGTTTTTTCTTTCATTTACAATGTATGGATTTAAATTTAAAATAAAAACAAACATAAAAGAAGAAGCCATAATTTGTCAACCCCAAATATCACACAGATTTTGCACTAGTACCCCAAGTGTCATGCCCCTGGTTTTCTCCACTCTCTACCTCTACTCAGCCCCTGCTGTTTCCCTGAGGTTGAGATTTTGAATTTAGATTTTGGTTAAAGAAACTCTAACAGGCTGACCTTGATTCATATGCAAATTCTGTTCCAAGGTTAGAGTTCTGTAAGCAGGATGGTTGCAAAAAGCCTCTCTGGAATAAGATTTTTAGGCATGTTTAATTTAAAACACTAAATATTTCATCTATAAAATGTGGTTAGAAGAGCTCATAGCTTCTGACCTCTTAGCTTCTTTTTCTTTTCCTGATAGTTAAGAGTTGTGAATTTTAAGACCTCTAAGAAGCTGGCAGGGGACATAACATGGGAAACTGCTACAATGTTGATCCCTCCCATGGGAGTAGAGACTAGGAAAGAAATGCTTCTAAATATACCAGTAGGAACAGCTCTATTGTCTATCATTCTACCCCATGACCTGGACAGAGGGAAACACTGAATGTATTCAGTCAAGCTTTTTACAAAGTTAAGCTCGACATACCTTTGTTGACTATGTACTATGGGGCAAGGACTGTGCTTGATTCTAGGAATGTAATAAGAAATGAAGTAGTCCTAGCCCTTAGATGTCTCTTACATGATTGATTTTTGTGTTTTGATATTTTTATTCATTGAATATCAATCTCTTTCTATCTGCTTGTCCCTCTGTCTCCTCCCCCAATACAGGGCAATATTTTGGTTATATTTGGTTATATTTTTACTCAACAACTATAGCCTCACTAAATGCCTTATCACCGTAATGTGAAGAGGAAGTCTCATTTGTGTGTACTCCCAAATGTTCTAGTCCCAATAGTACCTTAACACACTAGTGTGAACATTCAACCGCATTTGTGCTTTGATAATAACATTTTAGGAATGACAGTTTTATTGCTGATGGGTAGGGTACCATGATGTTAGACACTACTAACAGTGGATCAGTAGGGCTTTACTGTAATTTTTATATATATATATATATATACATATATATTTATATATACACACACACACACACACACATATATATATATATAAATTTTTTTTTTTTTTGCACATTTTGGCCAGGGCTGTGTTTGAACCCACCATCTCCGGCATATGGGGCCGGCACCCTATTCCCTTGAGCCGTAGGCACCACCCAATTTTTCCTTTCTTAATTTTTTTTTCTTTCTGAGCCACAACTTTAAGACCAACAAAATGCTTCAAGGGTTTCAAATTAATAATAGGGAGTAGAAAATACAATTGAGTTCATTTGCATAACCTTAAGTCACACAGTCCTATAAAACTAATTTATTTTATACAGCACTGCTTCTAGAATTTTTAACTGTGCTTATCAGAGGACATCCAAGGTTATGTTAGACAGCTGTTTACTAGTGACAGTAAATTCTAACCAGGTAACTGAGCTCCTCAAAGGGCTTGTGGAGACTGATGCATTTCAATGTACTTGAGGTTGGCCTCTGGATTTCTATGCCTCATTGTTTTGTATTTATGTACCTAGGCAATAGATGTCTGCTTTCCTGAGGAGCCATAATACCCCATCCATAATATGCCCATTTGTCCAGATTTTTTATTAACTTCATATAGTGAATTCCTTACTCTTTCCCAACTATCCAGGAAGGAAAAATGTCTTCTCTTATTTTTCATGAAATAGAATTTATAATGAGTATTTTGTCTAATGCCAGTTTGAAGGTATAATAATGACAATGGCTACCAATTAATGAGTACCCATTAAATGTCAGCCACCATTTTAGGCCTTTTATATGGGTATACCCATGTTAACCACAACATCTCTAAAAGATAAATGGGCTCCAAGATGTATTATCCAATAGAGTCATTGATTGCAAAAGTAAGATTCAAGTCCACAGTCAATACTCAGAATTCTTATGTAAAACTAGGCTAGCGATTCACTGAAATAAAGAAATTATTAACCCACTGACAATTTGAATATCAACATCAATTAAAGTTATCTACTAATGATGCAAAGTTATAGTTATCAGGAATGGTGAACAGAGAAATTAAACACATTCAACTGTACCTGGGCAAACTAATATTTGAAAACTTTTACCAATTAGAGAAGCCAACAAGAACAGCAAATGATTTTTCCCTTTAAATAAGGATTTGTTTAGCCTGCTTATCTAAATTTAGAACAAACTGTTCTAAAAGCTTTAAATAGCCCTTGATATTTATCATTTTAGGACAAGCCCCATCACTTCATCTGCAGATAAGACATGTCTATCTTCAAGTACTCCAGTTTCTGTATATAGACAACAATGGTTTGCATATTATGTATTAATATGTACCTAAAGTCAGATATATACTAATAATTATCTGGACTGAGCTGAAGAATATTACATTGACGATTGTATATGAAAGGTTTTTGAGCTTAATGATAAATTTTGCAGAAAGAAAATTCTATAATTTTTGCTACCCAGTGTTACCATTAGGGAGCTCATTAATACCATAAGACATCAAGGGCACACATCACCCATAAGGACATGTTTATTTTTATGGGAAATTACCTTCTACATGACATTCATTCACATAAAACCCCCTACTTCATTTGAGACATCTATTATTCTCTAGTCCTTGACCATGGCTTAAGGGAGTACAGGTGATGCAGTTTATAAGGAATAGAAAGATTGCTACCTTGATAATTATGTTTACATCAACTAAAAGTCATTTCTAGTCTATTAAATAATGGCAAATGTTTTATATGTCTGTTTAGAATGAGCTAATAATAATATCCTTTTTATCTCTAGAGATGATGAGTCACAAAGATCTTGTTAAAGGAAAATTTTTTTCAGGGGGAGGAGGAGGAATGAAAGGAATTATTTTCTAAGTTCTAGTAGCTCTTACTTTTACAAAACACATCACTCATGTGCCTGTTAGCACTTATAGAATACAAAAAAGTTGTGAGGCAATGGCTATTTGGTAAATTGGTCAAAGCCAACTGATTTGAAAGAAAAATCATAATTAAATTGGCATCAGTATACAAAGAGTAACAAATAAATGCTGAACCTCTAATCAAACCTGAATGATTCTGTCATAGAGCTAGACATTACCACATAGGCTTACTTATTTTAAAGTAACCAAAATTTTAAAATGGCCTCAATGCTCTTGTACATTAAGTCTTTGGTTTTCTTAAAGAGAAAGGAGATAAGAATCCTCTATTGGCTAGCATGCTCACTTTCCTTTCCCTACTTCCCATAAACAGAGAAGAGGCAAAAGGATTTTTTTCAAACTAAAAATACTAATACAATCTAGTATTTATTG
The DNA here is from genome assembly GCF_000181295.1 of Otolemur garnettii. Lineage (NCBI taxonomy): Eukaryota > Metazoa > Chordata > Mammalia > Primates > Galagidae > Otolemur > Otolemur garnettii. Next base: position 5,013,135 of record NW_003852520.1, read on the forward strand.
AGTTATAATTCTATGACGGATATTGCTTTATTTAGTCTTCACAACAACCTTGTAAGGAATGCACTATTATTATCCATGCTTTATAAATAAAAAATGCAAGTAAGGAAGCTAAATAAGAAATATAAATAAAGTTAAGTGATTTACTCAAGATCACATAGTCGATAAATATCAGAACAAGATTTGAATTCAAATCCAGACTATGTCACATGTCAAAACTTTAAAAAAGAAAAAAAGAAACATGTAGAATGAGGAGAACAGTTAATTTAGCACTCTTAAGTCATTTTAAAAATGGGAAAAAAGAGTATTAATTTTTGCATGGAAATTAAGTTGGCCATGGGGTATTTATTAAACCTAGACTATAAGTCTATCTATATCCCCAGTGTCTAACCCAGAGCCTGGAATATAACAGGTGCGCAAAAAATATTTGCCAAACAAATGTATAATTGCATGAATAAATTAGTAAATCCCACAGTGACTTTCAAAAACTGGTATCTGTGTTCTTACAGGGACAAACTTCAAACTCTTGCTCACAGTTTTGAGCAGAATAATTGAAATAGAAACACCAATGGGGAATTGCAGGAGGTTAGAGGTAGGCTGTACAAGTTCTGAAGACCCTTAGTCAAGATTTCAGAGATAAATACTGAAAACTAACTATTGAACTCATCCATTTAAAATGCAAACGTGGAGCTGCTAGATGAGCCTGCAGCTTTCTTTGCCAGATTTCATTTCTGTGCTGGACAGTTGATTCCAGCTTTAGTTTAGACATGAGCTGCCCTTCTTTACTCTAACTATTGATTAAGATATTAAGGGCAAACCCTTATGTTCAGCTGAGGATAGCATCATTATTTCATAAAACTTGCTTTTCTTTTTCTTTTTGAAGTAAGGAAAAAAAGCATAAAATGAACATTTACTGTGGGGAGATTTTCTCCTCATTATTCAAGGATAAAATTTGACTAGGATGACGGGGTCAGATATTCTCTAGCAACATAAAGCAATTTCTTTAAGTAGATCAAAACGAGCAGAAGGTATTCCAAAGCATTTGCGAGGCATGTAGTAACATATCTAGCTGAAGAAACTGAATATGTAGCAACAACACAACCCCACTGAATTTTGATCAGTCAATAGGGGACACAGATAATTCAGTAAGGGAAAACCAGTTTCTTTTCAATCCCATACAATATGGTTCGAATTGACTCATGAATCTAATTTAGAGAAAAAGACATATTTCTTTGTAAATTAGCTGGACCTGACTGTCTGCTTCCTTTATGGAAGTACTGAGGTTCCCAATTCTGGAAAAACTTACCCCATTACTGCTTACAACTAGCTGAGACAAATTTACTTAGACAGGAACTGCTGAGAAAAATCGTCTGAAAGCCTCTGTGCAATTAATACAAGACCTGCAGATTTGAAGGCCAAAGCCAAACAAAGTCATTAAATATGCTGAAGGTGTAGGAGGCTGCCATTAAATACATTGCCACACATACACACACACACACAGAGAGCCATTCAAGTCTGACCTTTCTGAGCAAAACCACTTTGATTTAGCTCATTTTTCCTAATTTTATGATCTCTTATAAAAGAGAAATTATGCAAATAGTTTTATTTGGGGTGGTTAGTTTAAAGTCAAAAGCCCAAAATATCACACACACTATGGCTGTTATTTTCTATAGCGATTTAGAGGAGCTACCTTCTCAACATCTTCACCCCTCACAATGCCTAGGAATAGTGCTTAAATCTTTAGGTTTTACAAAAGGTATTCCTCAAATGAACCCATGGACATGAACGGCTCAAAAGTATCTAGCAGATAGAACCATCGTCCAGCCAGCACAAACTAAAAGACACTCAAAGATTTATCCCTCCTCACTTTAAAAGTTTTTCAACCTCTGATATATGTACTATTGCTGCATTTACCCTTGTCCTAGCCTATACATCAAGTTTATTATTATTCTAAGTGCCTAAATTTCTTTTGTATGACAGATTTTTCCTACTATGGAGAAATCAGCTGGTAGGAAATGTCAATGCTTTCTTCTTCTTAATACTGACATATGAATCAGTCCTCTAATTGTGAATCAGAGAGTGCTCATAATGCTGACATGGACATTACATCCTAAATAACCAACCCAGCCAAATAATAATACATATGCATAAATATAAACACATCTGTGAACACATGTCACATATCAGCAATCACCTTGTACATTAAAAGCTCAAACATCCCTTTAGCAGAGCCATGTCTACACCTGCCCTTGAACTACAAATTCTACAAGTGACCAAGAATTTGATCACTACTTAGTTAATATTTATAAAAACAATTTAATTAAATTTCCCCCAAGTTATCTCCCTTCTTTTTTTTTTTTTATTTTCTCCATTGACCCAGTCTTGAGTCCTCCAAGTCATCCTTTAATTGCTCCTTTTCTTCCTTCTATATCTATTCTTCAAGTTAGAGCAATTCTTTGATTGTGATATCTCCTTGCTTACGACTTCCTTTCAAATATAACCATACTACCTTGGAACAGGTCACCTACTGCTTCTGTCTCCATTTTCTATCCTCTCCAGGCCACATTCTAGATTATTAAATGAGAAATTACCCTCATATGATATGGTGCAGACGTTATTTCCCTCTTCAAAAAATTTAGTGACTCCCCATCAACTAAAGGATAAAACCCACTACTTTTCCTCTTTCTATTCTCCTATACCTACCTCTACTCTGACTAAAACAAGAAAGAAAGGAATTATCATTTAATCATTGCCTACATGTATCGGACATTGTATAATACACCTTACACATATTTAACATAGTTCTCACACCAGACCTACAAAGGCAATACTATTACCAGTATTTTGATGAAGAAGACATTGAGGCTAAGATATGTGAAGGGACTTGACCAAGGTCATGTTGGACCTATGTGGCTGATGCAGGAATTTACCCACATCCATCTGCCTAATTGCTATTTTGAGACAGAATCTCACTCTGTTACCAGCGCTAGAGTGGGTTTTTAGATGGTCAATCCTTCTGCCTCAGCCTCCTGAGTAGGTGGGACTACAGGTACCTGCCATAACATCTGTCTAAGTTTTTGTATTTTTAGTAGAAATGGAATCTTGCTCTTGCTCAGTCTGGACTCAAACTCCTGAGCTCAAGATTCTAAGCTCAAGGGAAGTACGGGCCTTAGGCTCCCAGTGTGCTAGGATTACAGGCATGAACAACCATTCTACTCTTTATTTTTAACCCCAAATAGGTCATAAATATTTAACCTCCCTCCTTTTATTTATACTTATTTTCTTGTCATGAATTCCCTCAACACTTACTCCAAACACATACTCACTACATTTGTATTTGATCATTCTTCTGAAGTCCACCATGTACAAGGTCACACTTGTTCAACTCATTTTCACCAGTATATGCCACTCTGTATTATTATTTATTCTTTTATGAAATAATTATTTTTTCTAAGTAGATTATAAGCTCATTGAGGGAAAAAATGTGTCCCACTTTTCATGCCCCAACACGTTATAAGTTTCTAGTAAATGTTGATAGTTGTTGATGTTGATGACAGTAAAATTTATGCCTAACTTCATAAATTCCTTCATCCAGCTTTCCTGATATGATCCTAAACTGAATCTTGATTATTTTACCCACACATAACATCAAAATCCAATGCCAATCCTTATCACAAAAAAGAAGACTCTCATAGTAGGTAAGCAATACCCCTTATATTCCTAAGTGTTCCCAGTACTGGAATAGGTACTCAGAAGACATGCATAACATACTTACTGAATAATTGATTTGTATTAGAAATGCCTGACAAAAAAACAACCAGAGCTCAGGACACTGGAATTATAGAATCTAGAGTGTGTCTGGAAGTTGAGGCTTTGTTGTCTTTGTTAGCATAACTTGAAAAAAATCTTACATAATAAAATTGGAAAGTCACAAAACTTAAAACCATATATCACAGTAATTATGGCTCTTGAAGAGTTTTAGAAGTAATGATGAGACTAATTAGAACTTGTCATATTCTTTAGAGAAGAGGGGAAGTTTGCTAACATGCTGACATAGTTTTCTTATTGACAAACTCATTTTAAATTTATACATGTTTTATACTTTGCATATTCAGTTATAAGTACATGTGATAAGATGTATAGAAACAAAGTATATTCAGCATTTGAATTCAACATAATCACTTCATCATGAGTATCTACAATCTAATAAATGGGACCTTTGAATGATACGTTGTAATGGGAAGAATACTGAACTAAGAGCTGGGGATCTAGTTTTTGTGTCAAATCTAGCTGTGTGATTGGAAGCAAATCATTTAATGATTCCAGAGATTAATTTATTAACGTAAAACAAAATGGTCTTTGAGATAATTTCTGGTTCTAATACTCTGATGTTCTGTTTCATGATACCAATAGTTTCTGGTGGCATTAAGAAAGGAACAAAATAAGGAAAAATACAATTCTTCAAATTGTTAAAATGATTGTTAGATAAATACATAAATAGCTACAGAGCAATAGATAATAGATTGTTTGAGGTATATAAATTGTTTCCCTGCATGGAGTACACTATTTTACCAGATTATATCCATATCTAAACTTATATCCTTCTAACATTTATTTCTTCTATAACATCAACTCCAACTAACTCCCCCTTGCATAAGTTACACTGATTCTCCCAGCAACCTGTCAACATTTTAGCATAGGAAGCTGGTAATATAAACATCATACAATAGATTACTACATAGTGTTTCATACGCCACATAGCCCAAGAATTGTAACCATTACTAAGAGAGCATAGCCTTTCAATAATTTAAACACCAAACAATAGGTTAAAATGTTGCAAGAAAATAAAAGCGAATATTTATTTGGCCTGAAGCTGGGAAGAATTTTCTGCACATAAAAGCAGTAAAAAAATAATAATACAGGAAAAGATGAATTGATTTGAGGTATGAAATTCAGAAGACAAAATGGAAATATCTGCATAAGAAGAAATACAAATGGCTATAAAATATTTGAGAAAAATCAAGTATCCCTACTAATCAAAGAAATGCAAATTAAAATGAGGTACAATTACTGGCTATATTATTTACAAATAATCACTTTATAAAATAATTACTGCTGTTAAAGAAACAAAAACAGACATTTATAGACTGATGATATAAGTGTAAAGAGGTAAACCCTTTCTAAAAATTGGGTATATGATATTTAAAACCTTAAAACTCAACTTGGGAGAATGGTCCCCCGTTCCATCCAGATTGTTGCACAAGGTATTAATTCATCTTACTTATGACTTAGTAGTACTCCATGGTATACATATATCACGTTTTGTTAATCCACTTTTTATGGAAAGTTGTCCATTTGTTTTAATTGTTATGTCCTTAGCTATATAGGAGCTTTTCAGCTTAATTAAGTCCTATTTAATTACTTTTGTTATTATTGCAATTCCCAATGCAATTTTTCTCCATAAAATCTTTCCCCAGGTTGTTATGATCCAGAGATTTTCACACTCTTTATTCCAGGATTTTTATTATTTCATGTCTTAGATTTAAATCTTTTATCCATCGTAAGTCAATTTTTGTAAGTGGTGAGAGTTGTGGTTCAAGTTTCAGTTTTTATATATGGTTATCAAGTTCTCAGCACCATATCTTGAATAGGGATTCTTTTCCCCAGTGTATTCTTTTGTTTGGTTTATTGAAAATGAGATGGCAATAAGAGGCTGGTTTCATTCTAGGTTTTCTCTTCTCTTCCATATGTCTATGTCTCTACTTTTGTGCCAATACCATACTTTTTTTAATCACTGTGTACTTGTAATATAACCTGAAGTCTGATAGAATGATGCCCCCAGATTTGTGTTTATTACTAATTATTGCCTTGGCTATACAATTTTTTTCTGATTTAATACAAAACAAGAAACTATTTTTTCAAATTCTTCAAAGTATGATGATAGTATTTCAATAAGGACTACATTAAATCTGTAGCTTGCTTTGGGTAGTATTGACATTGTAACAATGAAGTTCCTTCTCAGCTGAGAGCATGGCATATTCGTCCATTTGTTAAGGTCTTCTGCAATTTTTTTCCTCAGGGTTTAATTATTCTCTCTGCAGAGATTTTTCACCTCCTTTGTTAGATATAATGCCAAGTATTTAATCTTCTATGAGGTTATTGTGAATGATGTGTTCTTGATTTGTTTCTCAACTTGACTGTTACTGGCATGTACAAAAAAAAATAGTTTGTGGACATTGATTTTATATTCAGAGATATTACTCTATTACTTGAACATTTTGAGTAGTCTTGTGGTTAGATCTCTGAGGTTTTCTAAGTATATGATTATATCTTTAGCAAAGAGTGGGAGTTTGACCTCCTCTGCCCCCATGTCAATGTCCTTAATATCCTTCTCTTGACTGATTGCATTGGCTAGGACCTTCCAGCATTATGTTTAATAGTACTGGTGATAGTGGACATCCTTATCTTGTTCCAGTTCTAAGTGAAAAAGCTATCAGTTTTACTTCATTCTCTGGGATATTGGCTGTGGGATTTCATAGATGGTTTCAGTCAGCTTAATAAATGTGCCATCTATGTGTACTTTCTTAACTGTTTTTAGAAAATGATGCTGATTTTTGTCAAATGTGTTTTCTGCATCTATTGAGAGGATCATATGGTTTTTAATTTTGCTTCTATTTATGTAGTGAAATACATTTATGAATTTGCATATGTTAAACCAATCTTACATTCCTAGGCTGAAGCCTACTTGATTGTGATATATAATTTTTTAAATGTGAAGTGGTATTCTGTTTTTTAGAATTTTGTTGAGCATATTTGCATTGATATTTATTAGTAAAATTGGTCTGTGTTTCTCCTTTTTTTGTTGCATCCTTTCTTGCTTTGAGTATCAGGGTGATGTTTGCTTCATAGAATATGTTGGGGAAGGTTACTTCCTTCTCAATTTTTTGGAATAGTTTCTGCAACATGGATAAAAGTTCTTCAAAGATTGGACAGAATTCTAGTGTAAAGCTCTCTGATCTAGGGCTTTTTTGTTGTTGGGAGCTTTTTTATTGTTTCTTCATATTCGTATTTGATATTTGTATGTTCAAGAGATCTATTTCTTCCTGGTTAAGTCTGGGAAAATGGTTTGATTCCAAGTATTGGTCTATTTTATCCATATTGTTCAATTTCTGGGCATAGAGTTTTTTGTCTTAATCAGAGATAATCTTCTTTAATATCAGATACCAGTCATGGTATCTGCTGTTATTCCCAGTATTTCATTTCTGATTGAAGCTATTAGTGATATTACTTTTCTATTTCTACTTAATCTTGCCAAAATTTTATTAATTTTGTGCATCTTTTTGTAGAATCTACCTATTATTTAATTCATTTTTTAAATAATTCCTTTGTTTTCAATTTTATTTCTTTCCGATTTAATTCATGTTATTTCTTTTCTTCTACTAGGTTTAGGATTGGACCACTCTTCCTTTTCCATTTCTTTTATAAGATTCATTAGTTATTCATGTGCACTATCTCTTTTTTGGATATGGTCATCCAATGTGATTAATTCCTTTGTTAGGACTGCTCTTGCAGTGTCCCTTGGGTTTGGGTAGCTTGTGGTTTCATTAACTTTATGTTCAAGTAATCTCATACTGTCCTTATTTATCCACTCCTTGATTCAACTGTCATTCAGCATAAAGTTTAGTTTCCATGACTTTTTGTGGGGATGAAGGATTTTGTTGAAGTTGAGTTCTACCTTTATTCCTTTGTGATCCAAAAAGATATAGGGTATAATTTCAATTATTTTAATTTTGTTGAGGTTTGATTTGTGTCCTAGGATATGGTTAATTTTAGACTATGATCCACGGGTTGATGAGAAGAATATATATTCATTAACATTGGGATGGTATGTTCTGTATATGTCTATTAAGCCTAATTGTCCCAGGGTTGTATTTAAGTCCCTTGTTTCCTTGTAAATTTCCCGTTTAGGGAATCTGTTCACTTATGTTGAAGTCCCCAGTTGTTATAGCATTGTAAGATATATGGTTTAGATCTTTTAGGGATTTTTTCATAAATCTGGGAGCATTTAAGATGGGTGCATTCATACTTAGAATTGAAATGTCTTCTTGTGGTATTATTCACTTTACCAGTATATAGTGACCCTATTTCTATTTCTTTACTTTAGTTGCTTGAAATACACTTGTATTTGAAAATAAAATTGTGATCCCTCCTTTTTTCTGATTTCCTTTTGCCTGAAATATTGTTTTGTAACACTAACCCTCAGTCTCGTTCTGTGCTTAGAGTTTAAATGTATTTACTTAATACAATATGCAGTTGACTTGTGTGTTTTTATCCAGTCAGCCTGCCTGTGACTCTTCAGTGGGGAATTCAAGCTATTCACTTTTATTGGGAGAATTGGTAAATTTGGCAGAGTTCTGTTTGTCTTGTTTTGTGGATGTCTGATGTCTAATTTTATTGCTTATGTCATTGTGGAAGCTAGCTTTAGCCTTTTGTTTCAGGGTGATTTTACTTGGCTGATGGTCCATGGTGATGTTCTCTGTGCAGTATGGGTTTTAGTAGTTTCTGCAGGGCTAGTCTTGTAGTGGGAAATTTTCTCAGTGATTCCTTGTCATTAAAAGATATGATTCTCCATTGAATATGAAATGTAGTTTGGCAGGATACAGGATCCTAAGCTGGAAGTTGCTTTTTTTAAGTAAGTTGAAATTCATAGTCCAATCTCTTCTGGCTTATAAAGTTTCAGCTAAGAAATCCATTGTCACCCTGATAGATATCTCCTTGCAGGTTAATTGGTGTTTACTCCTGGATGCTTGTAGAATTTTCTCTTTTATTTTGACTTTGGTCAAGTTCATTACACTGTATTTCAGACATGCAATATGAACTGATTCTGCTCTGGTTCTTAAACTATTATTTGAATGTAGATTTCCAGCTTCGTGGAAATCTACTAAGAGGCATGAATGGTCTCACATTTAATCACTGGAACTAATAAACGCTGATTCTCTTTATTTAGATGCAAGCCTTAGGGATTTATTGCATCTTTAGCACTGTTTTCCCCTCAACACCAGCTCCACTGTACTCGTATGCATTATTTTTCTGGTATCTCTTTGGGTCTGTGACTTCCCAAATTAGTAAAGCTAAAGCAACCAAGGGGAGATATATTTCTTCCATACTCAGAAAATGTATTAAAATTTTAGGCTCAATACTACTGTTCATTCATATTAATGTTCTGTTTTAATTTTTCTCAATACAATAAAAATATATTGAATGTTGATTAAAATTATTTGCAAACCAATATAACACTACAATGTTAACCGAATTATCTTCTCTGATAATTTTAATGCCATTTCAGTAATAACTAAAAATAGTGTCCAATGTTTGTTAAAATTAAGCTCTTCAAATACAGAGTTTTATAGAAGAAACAGACCTAGTGTTTGATAGATCAGTAAAGTGACTATAGTTTATAATAACTTATTACATTTTTCAAAATAGCTGGAAGAGAATACTTCAAATGTTTCTAGAATAAAAAAGAAAGGTTTTAAGTTGAAATATATCCCAGTTATACTGATTTGGTCTCTTCATATTACATGACTGAATTAAATTATCACATGTACCCTGAAAAAGTATACATCTATTTATTACATTGCAATAAAAAATAAGTTTTTTTTTAAAAAAAAGTCTTATAGCTTTATTTACAAAGATGTTGAATTTTTATCTTTCTATGGGTTTTCTGCGTTAATTAACACCAGAATCAGTACCATCCAGTATCCCTCATATGCTGTCAATGAGAAATTAAACCAATGTAAGCCATTGTAGGAATGGAGTAGCTCAGAAAACACCATTGCGTTGAAAAAAAACAAAGATATATAATATATATATACATATACTTATTTACATAAGTATAAATAAGTTGGCTCTTTATGTAAGTATAAATAAGTATATAAAGTATAAGTATATATATTCTTATATGTAAGTATATATATAAATATCTATACTTATTTATATATATATATATTCTTTGTTTTTTTTCAAGGCAATGGTGTTCTCTAAGCTACTTCATTCCTACAGTGTGTGTGTGTGTATATATATACATATATGACACAAAGAATAATTATATCTTACAGAACAGAAGACAATTCGAGTCAATGGCTGACACAGATAATTTTTAATCAACCCTATTTGGTAATTAAAATATTGATGTGGATTTTTTAGGTTGACATGGAGATATATTTGCTCTACAACAAAGGACTTGGTGAAATAAGCAGTTTATTACATTATGTATAATGTAAGGCCATTTCAATTTAGTTCTAGCAATTATTTTTCAGTCTGTCTTAGTTTTCCAAACTTTTGTGAACTCCTATTTGTTTTTTATTGGCTTTTTAGTAGGAATGGGGAGAAGCATCTTAGGTGCTTATCTAGATGCCATTTTAAACTCAAAGTTTCCATTAGAGAATTATTAGAATATTTCTTTTTCTCTGTGACAGAGGACAGAATAATTGTATAAAAGTTGATTAAAAAATAAGAATATAATTACTTAAAAAGATTAGGAAGATGGGGCAAGGATATGCCAACTGCCATTTACCAAATCGGGAGGCCTTCCCTATTAATAGCTGCATGTTTCACTCAAACAGAAATTCTATATCTAAGGTGGTAACCTGCTTGAGAGATAGGAAGGACAAAGGCAATTCCACTAACTTCATGGTCTAAACTAGGAGATGAGTCTCTTAGAAGTTTATCCCAAACTCAGGTTGATGTTTACAGATCGCTTAACTAAACATCTAGGTCCACATCATCTGATTCCAAGAAATGGAGTAACAATTAGACAGGAAAAAAAAATACATGTTATTGTAGCTCTTGCTTAAAATGTTGCAGCCAAACCATTCCCAGTCCTGCAAACTGACTTATTACAGCAGAGTCTAACATCTTGCACATGAACATAATTAGGCCACTGTGAAAATACATCGATCAGGATAAGGAAAAAAGCAAGAAAAAAAATCATGCTAAGGAGATTGTTATTTTCAAATCAATGATGAAAGGGAGGGTGGGTATAAAACATCTTTGGACCAGCAAAAATATTGCAACCAAAACAGATTTTATAAAATTATCAGTAATGTTGGCTCATTAATATATTCATACCTTATAATGAAACGTGAAAGACCCACTAATTTGTTTTTTCACTTATTACTGAAACAACATCAGTGTACTTTTCAGAGCTATATGACACACTCTATTAATTCATTAGTGAAAAATAGTCACTCATCACAAAAAGTGAAATAGTTTTCACCCTATACCATGGACCCTGTATCCTGTATCCTATATACACATAATGAAGTAATTTGGTTGTAATGTCATTTGAATGAATGACAAGAATAAACACTTTGGTTTCACCAAAATAATAAATGACCACTATTTTAAACATCAAAGAAATTTAATACTAAAATTAAAGTATTACATAAAACATGGTTTGTCTTTCTTAGGAAAAAGAAGAAGAATAAAACTCCAAATACAAAAAAACAGTCAAGACTTTGAAATACAATTACAGATATTATGACTGTTTACTTCAGAGCAGGATGCTCTTTGGGACTGTAGCCAAATTCGTAAGGTATAGTGTGCTACAGATATCAGTAACAGGGTTCTGTACTTCAACAGAGGGAAAAAAAAGAAAGAAAGAAATAGGCCTAGATCCAAAACTATCCATGTAAAAAGCTTATCTGGAGCTTCTGCCACAGCAGAGGACTTGTGTGGAAAATCTTTTTTAGTTTTTAAACATAAATTTGGTTTGTATTTTTTTGAGAAAATCTCTTCTCTTTTAAGTGAAATTTAAAAAAAAAATCACCAAAGTTGCGATTTAATGAGTTAATTTGCCGAACCCTGGGGTCTGAAACTCACTGTGAATCAAGAAAAAAGTCAAAATCAACTTGCCCTCATTCATGGTAACAGAAGACAGAAAAAAAATTATTCCAAATGCTTCTTTTATGGATCTAGTAATGAGATATTGAATTATCCGACTTGATTTTAGCCCCTCTGGGAAAAATATTAAAGTTATCCAAAATAACAAAAATAAGAATAATAAACTCTGATCACATAAACTACATTTTAATGTACTGGAGGGAAAATGTACATGTACGTGTGTGTGTGTGTGTGTGTGTGTGTATGAAACACTTATATTAAGCAAATAACCTCTTGTAGGTGCTCCTAAATGGTGATTTCTCAGCAACTCAATGTAACAGGCAATATACCAATATTCACTCATACCTTAATACTTTCCATAATACCAAATCTGTACTCTAAATTCCAGAGTCATTTGATTTCTTTTTGTAAACTAAAACTTCACATTGTTGGATGCCAGAGTTGGAGGAATGATGAGCAAAGGCACTATTATCATTCTTTCTTATAACCTCAATCCCAGTAATATTTGTGATTTGTTAACTCTCACATCAGTTTGATGCTTAGTGACTCATAGACTATGAATTACCCTGTTTCTTTCTACCCTGTCTTCATTAAACATGGAATACCAAAAGCCTATTCTCACAGGATAGTTTTCCCACTACCACTTCACACTTAAATTTGCAAATTATACCTATCAAGAAATAAATTATTTCTGAGACTGTTATTTACCATTTAAATTTATAACTTGTGTGATACAATGAAAGCATATTGAATTATATTTGCTGTTCATATCAATATGTAAAATATGCTTTTTTTTTTTGGAACTGTAGATAACTTCAGGAATCTTGATACTGGATCAGATCTCAAAATAAAAACTTCATTAGAGATAAGTTATCAGGGTGACATACCAAAAGAGGAAAAATAAGCTGACATATGTACTTCCTCCCTTTCCCTTGGTCATGTATTAGCCCTAAAATTTGCCCTTTCTGTTTTCTTATCTACTTTCCCTATTTTCAATTTTATTTCATATTTGTAATGTTTCATGAGCCACATATTTAAGTTCCTTGAAGAGTGCCTTAAACTTTTAGGGAGGAAAGCACTATATAAATCTAACAAAAATAAATAATAAATAAGACAAATAATTTGCTATGTGTCAGTGAGGTTAAAAAAGATCTATAGGGCATGGTGATGAATAGAGGCTGAATAAGGCAACAATGTAGTACTGGTGTTAGTAACCCCAACTCCATGCTGGGAGGCACACATGAAAATAATGTTGTAACACAATAATGAAGTCCTAAAGTCACCTTGCAAACAAGTCTGCATCTAAAAGGGGTATTTTATAGGGTAGTATCCACTGGCTAAGCATCCTGACACCATTCTACAAATTTTTGTGACAAGTAATTTGGGTAACTCCAACATGAAGCATAACAACATACTAAAATTGAAATCTCTGAGTTTGCTGTTAAGCAGAAGGTGAGTAGTAAATTTAAGATACATAGAATACCTGCTACAAACTAGCAGCCTTACATCCATTATTTTATTTAATTCTCTCAGCAATATTATGATAAATGAGAAAATGGAGATGCTGGGAAGATACTATCACATAACTAGCAAACACCTGAGCCAGGATTTGATCTAGAGTGTGCCTAAGTACAAAGCCTTAAGTTTTTTACACCACCATGATGACTTAATATAGTACTTCACTTGACGCATAAGAACAGAAGTTATCATTTCTGAAGAAATTTTAGGCCAAATTTCTTAAATAATCCACTTTTCCATAAAAACATGAGAACATAGGCAAACATTTTTAACTTTTTCAGATTAATGGAAATTATCAAAAATTTACTATAATTCCAGGAGTTTTTATTCAGAAAAAATGACTGACTGTCAGTAAGAACAGTGAGTTTTATGGCATTTAAATTTGCTCTATTTCCACCTACACCTCTCTAGTTCTCCACTAACTTGAAAACTGGCAGCTTTACAACTATCATAGCTATGTATTCCAACAGCCCAACAGTCACTTTAGGGATGAAAATGTGTTTGGAGTTTTCAGCAAGCCATACCCCCAAATAATTTTCACAGTTTGACTTGTTTGTCAACTACCTCAATAACTACATTCCCAGTGCTTGTCTTAATGTGACATGACTCAGATTTCATTATGTGCAAACAGTTCTCTCCCTAGGTCATTTGTCAAAAACAATCAGCAGCTATTGTTTAACATTGTAGAAACTGGAAAAATAAGAGGAAAATAAACTCAAGGACAGCAGAAAGAGGTAAAAAATAATGATTAGAGTGAAAATAAATGAAATATGCAATAGTAAAACAGAAGAAAAATTGTAAAATCAATTTTTTTAAATATCAACAGAACTGACAAACTTTTAGCTAGACTGACCACACAAAAAAAGAAGACTTCAATCATCAAACTCAAGAATGTAAAAGGAGACATCCCTACCAACTTTAATTATTATATAAAAATAATATGAGCATATAAGCATCTGTCTGCCAGTAAATTAGATAGTTTAAATAAAATGGAAAAATTTTTAGAAAGATAAAAATTACCAAAACTGACTCAGGAAGAAACAGAGTATCAAGTAGATGTATAAAAAGAAAAGTGATTAAATTAGTAATAAAAACTCTTCCCACAAAATTAAGCCAGGTCAAATTGGTTTCACAGGTGAAATCTTTCACATGCTTAAGGTATAATTAACACCAGTGTTTTTTTTTTTTCAAAAACTTTCAAAATTAGAAGAAGATGATCCAATTTTCAACTCAGTCTATGAGACCAAAGTTATTCTTATACCAAAACCAGACAAAGACATCATAAGAAAAATGCAAAACTATGGGTTAATAAACCTTAGGAATATAGACACAAAATTCTTCAACAGTTTGTTAGAAAACCAGATATAGTGATATTATTAAAAGATTTCATATCATAACCAAGTGGGATTTATTCCAGAATACAATGTTAGATTATCATACGAAAATTTTTGGAAGTAATATTTAATATTAATAGAAGAATAAAAAAACATACAATCACCTCAATAGATACATAAAAATATTTCTACAAAATTAAAAATACTTTTATGATAAAAAACATTTAACAAATTGGAAATGTAAGAGAATGTCTTCAACCAGATAAAAATCATCTACAGAAAGCTTATAGCTGGCCAGGCATAGTGGCTGACGCCTATAATCCTAGCACTCTGGGAGGCCAAGGTGGGTGGATTGCTTGAACTCAGGAGTTTGAGACCAGCCTGAGCAAAAGTGAGATCCTGTCCCTACTAAAAAATAGAAAAATTGAGGCAAGAGGATCGCTTGATCCCAAGATGGAGATTGCTATGAGCTATGATGCCACAGTGCTCTCCTCAAGGTGACAGCTTGACACTCTGTCTCAAAAAAAAAAAAAAGAAAGATAGAAAGAAAGAAACTCTTATAGCTGACATCATGGTAGGGGTGAGAGACAATGCTTTTTCTCTAAGATCAGGAACACAAAGGTATTCCCTCTAGCCACTTCTGTTCAACATTGTAGAGGAGGTTATAGTCAGGGCAATTAGGCAAGCAAAGAAAATAAAAAGATGTCCAGAGATTAGAAAGGAAGATGTAAACCTATCCCTATTTGAGGATCTTGTATTTTGAAAATCCTAAGGAATTCACACCAAAAAAATTATTGGAAATGATGAGATCAGTAAGACTAAATGGTGCAAATTTCAATATAAAAATTAATTTATTCATATATTCTACCAAATAACCTAAAATGCAATTAAAAACAATTCCATTTGCAATAAATTAATAATAGAATAGTACAAATAAATTTAAATAAATAAGTGTAAGACTTATGCTCTGAAAATTTCAAAACACCCTTGAAAGAAGGTAAAGATGTAAGTAGATAAAAAGTTATCTTGTTTTGATGTATTGGAAGCCTTAATATTTTTATGATGACAGTATTTTCCAATTTGATCTATAGGTTCAATATAATCCCTATTAAAATTCTAGGTATATTATTGCAGAAATGCATAAGTTAATTCTAAAATTAGTATGGGAATGCAAGGAGTTGCAAATAGTCAAAATAGTTTTGATAAAAAAGAAATTTGGAGGACTTACACTTATGAATTTCAAAAGTTACTAAATCACTGTAGTTATCAAGACAATGTGATACTGTTGTTAGGATAAGGATATAGATTCTTAGAATGGAGTATAATTGAGCATTCAGAACAAAACATATTGCTTTAAATATGGGTACAAAAATTGTTCAATGAGAAAAAAATAGTCTTTTCAACATAAAATGCTATGGCAGCAAGATATCCACATGCAAAAGAATGAAGGCAGATGGCTACCTCACACTATGTGCAAAAATTAACTCAAATGGATCAATAGCCTAATTGTAAATGTTAACACAATAAAAATCTTAGAAGAAAAAAATAAAAATCTTCACATAACCTTGGATTAGGCAATAGTTTTGTAGATAAGTCACTGTAAGAACAAGCAACAACAACAACAACAAAAAAACTGGATAACATGAGTTTAATAAAATTTTTAAAACTCTGTGATTCAAAGGACATCATAATGAAAATGAAAAAAATATAACCAAAAGAATAGGCAAAAACATTTGCAAAGTATACAAGAGTCTGAATAGAGCTTACAACAGAGAACATACATAAATGACCAATAACCATATGAAAAGATGCTGAACATCATTAGCCACAGGAGATATATGAACCAAAACCAAAATGAGATACAACTTCACAACCACTAGGATACCTATAGTCAAAAAGACAATAACAAATGTCAGGCTGGTCTACATGCAGTGGTGTTTTACAACTAATTGATCACAACCAAGTACAGATTCCTTTGCTCCATTTCCAATCCCATGGACTCACCTGATTAACTTAAGAAAAAGTGTCAGTGAGGATATGAATTAATTGGAACCCCTATGTACAGTTGATAGAAATTTTAAAATGAACATCTATTATGGAAAACAGTTTAGCAGTTCCCCAGAAAAGTAAAGATAGAATTACAATATGACTTAGCAATTCCACTTCTAAGTATTTTCATAAGAAAATTAAAAATGTGTTCATGCAAAAATGTTCATAGCAGCCTTATTTATAACAATCAAAAGGTGAAAAGAAGTCAAAATGTCCATTAACTAATGAATGGATAAGCAAAATGTAATATAGCCATAAAATGGAACATTACTTTGTTATGAAAAGGAGTGAAGCTTTTATATAATGAACATTCCTTATATGTGTCAAACTAAATGAATCTTGAAAGCATACTACATATTAGCTGGGCATTGTGGTGGGTGCCTGTAGTCCTAGTTACTTGGGAGGCTGAGGCAAGAAAATCAGTTAAGCCCAAGAGTCTGAGTTTGCTGTGAGCTGTCATGCCATGGCACTCTACCAAGGATGATATAGTGAGACTGTCTAAAAAAAAAAAAAATACTACATGAAAAATGTGAGACACTAAGGCCATATATTGAATGATTCTATTTATTTGAATTGTCTAGACTTACAAATCTATAGAGACAAAAATAGATTAATGGTTATCAGAGGTTGGCAGAAAGGGAGAATGGGGAGTAACTGTTAATGGGTATGAGGTTTGTGGAAGAAAGTGATGACAATATTTTTTAAATTAGATAGCACTAATTCTATGACTATAATTAAAAACCCACTAATTGTACAATATAAGTCAATTTTTAGAATTAAATGAATTCTACCTTTATAAAACTTTTATAAAAATGAAATAACTTACACTTCTGATTTTAACCTTAAAATACCAGAGCCAGGAATATAAGTATTAATTGTGGAAGCAAGGAGCCAGGAGAAGGACAGTTGAGATTATGCTAAGAACATAGAATATGAGATAGGACTCTAGGAGAACACTACATGAAAATCATTAGACGCATGTATTCAAGATGAAGTCAGGAATATATACCCAAGCATGAATTTAGAATAGCACCATGTATTATACTCCAGTAGCCATGCTAAATTCAGGGCATCATACCAAGGTTTTCCTTGCCCTGCTGTCAAACTTTTTATTCAGAATGTAAAAATAAGAAAAGAGGATTTGTTCTTTCAAATCAAATACTAATATCAAGCATCGGTGAAATGGAAATGAATCTTGGGAAGACAGTAAATTATCCTATTATTCTTAGGGTTTTATGATAGCCAATGTAGATATGAGTGAGCATGAGTGAGTTATGGGTTAGGAGTGAGCAGATTTCAAAAACTTTGTATGATGCAATGATAGGAGAGTATAAGAGGAAATGTGGATCAAAGTCTATGAGAGGCTAATAGAAGTTAAATCAACAGTACAATCAAGATAGTACAGGACTCAAAAGATTAACTGCCTGAATATCATGGTGTGACTTATTAGATTTTAAATAACTTGCATAAAAGACAAAAGAAGAAGAAATAGCCAAGAACAATCCCTTATATGTGTCTAACATTTTATAGTTGGTACTGTCATTCTCTAATTGACTATTTTTTTCTCATTCATTCATTCAGTAAACATTGGTATGTAGAAAACACAAGACAATAGTTATTTAAAAAAAAATTTGTATCAAGAGACCAAACCTCAGACTGAGAGTGGAGGTTTTATAAAGGGATAACAAGCATAAAATAGGCAACTACAGCAGAATAGATTAATGTTGTCATTTAAGAGTTTCATCTGCAAAAGTAATCAAAATAGATATCAAGTAATGGGGGCCCAGAGAAAGGCAAGAAAACTGTTCCCTAAAAGAATTTAAGGGATGAAAAGCATCCAAGTGTTTGGAGAAGTGTCAAAGACTGGAATTTTCTTGAATGATAATTAGGAATCAATGAAACTGACAAGTGGGAGCAGTTTAGAACACTATTTCATGAAGAGGATACTGTATGTACTTTAACACAAGATACACAAAACATTTACATATCTGTTATCTCATTTTACCATCATAATAAACCTGAGAAAAGGTAAGGCAATTTTTATGATCCACATTTTATAGTCAAGAAAACTGAGGCTTGGGTTAGAAGAGAAAGCAATTTCCTTACAGGGGAAAATCTCAACCCTGGCCTTCTTCATACTACTTGAATAGGAAAAATGAATAAAGTTATATGAACCTATAAGAGCAGAGTCAGAAAGGTAATTTTGTCTAAGAAAGAGGACTTTTGGCCCTTTTTGTGCTTTTATTTTTGGAACAAGATGAAGAAATGGAATATAGACCCTCTCCCTGGATCAGATTAGAAAGTACTGTCCCACTCCTATCATAGTTATTAAGAAGAATGATCTTCAAGCAAGAACTGATAAAAAAAAAAGAACTGATAAAAAAAATCTTAGAAAATTGAAGCCCATGGTAAGTGAAAGAAAACACCAAGTTGTTCTCTATGAGTTTGAATCCCCAGGACCAGGGGAATTACATTTGATGGTCTTGCATGATCGTGTAATGTCTAAAGAATCACAAAACTACTGCTACAAATTCTGAGAAATTATGGAGACCTGAATGGATACATGCTAGAATTCTAAAGACAGGGAATTATCCTCACATTCAGGACATACAAGAAGGCACATATCAAATATTGAAAAAAAAAAAAAAACATAAGCTTGATATTTATTCCAAGCAAAACTTGTGCAACAAGAGTTTGTGGACACTTACTAAAGGAAGCTGTGATTTTTCAGAGCCAACACAGCTTCCCTGGGAACACTTCAGGCCAAATCTATACAAATCACATATAGTTTGCCCAACCCCAAATTGGTGTATTTAGGACTTTTATAAAATTTGCACGTCATTACATAGTTAGTATATTATGAATTTGTAATTAAGTAGCCTACTTTTTTTTTTTTTTGAGACAGAGTCTCACTATGTTGTCCTTCGTAGAGTACTGTGGAATCACAGCTCACAGCAACCTCAAACTCTTAGGCTTAACTGATTCTCTTGCCTAAGCCTCCCAAGTAACTGGGATTACTGGTGCCCACCATGATGCCCAGCTATTTTTGTTGTTGTTGTTGTTGTTGTTGTTGTTGCAGTTGTCATTGTTGTTTAACAGGCCCGGGCCAAGCTTGAACCCACCAGCCTCAGTGTACGTGGCTGGCGCGGTACCCATTGTGCTATGGGCACTGAGTCTCAGTAGCCTACTTTTTGAATTAACATAATTGTCCTCAGTATTTGTCCAATGATTATTTATTTAATTTCTACTATGTGTAAATACTGTGCTGGGCTCTGATCATAAAATGCTGAATTATAATCTATTTCTCAATTTAATAAAATTTATTCATGATCAAACTCAATATTTAAGTATAGTCTATCATGCATATGTGTCATTATTTATTCTACCTAGCTCTTATTGATTCTCTTAAAATTATTTCCTTTTCATTCATTGATCTTTGTATTGGTTATTTTTTTTTTTCATTTCAATTTCCCTTAGCTCTGCTCTGATCTTTGTTATTTCTTTTTTTCTACTGGCTTTGGCCTTGACATGTTCTTCTTTTTCTAGTTTCCTGAGCTGTGGCATTAATTAAATTGTTAATTTATGAACTTGCTGTTTTTCTGTTGTAAGAATTTAGTGCTCTGAACTTTCCTTTTAGTACTGCTTTTTCTGTATCCCAAAGACTTGAGTAGCATGTGCTGCTTTTGGTGTTCAATTAAAAAACTCTTTTGATTTCCATACTGACTTTGTCATACACCCAACGATTAGTCAGCAGCAGGTTGTTTAATTTCCATGTGTTTGTGTAGTTTGAAAGTAGCAATTAAAGTTTATTTTTAGTTTTATTCAATAGTTGTTTGAGAAAATACATGTTGTGATTTTTATTTATTTATTTATTTATTTTTTGGCTTGAGATAGTTTTGCCCTGTCACCCTGGGTACAGTGTTGTGTCATCATAGCTCACAGCAACTTCAAACTCTTGGGCTTATGTGATCTACTTACTTCAGTTTTTCATTTTTAGTAGAGACAAGGTCTTGTTCTTGCTTAGGCAGGTCTCCAACTCATGAGTTTAGGCAATCCACCAGCCTTAGCCTCACAGAATGCTAGTATTACAGGTGTGAGCCATCACGTCCAGCCCTAATTTTGATATTTTTATTTGGCTGAGACTTGTTCTGTGGACTAATATATGATCTATTTTATATCATTATTCATCTTGGAAAATGTTCCATGTGCTGATGAGAATAATGTATGTATATTTTACAGTTTGAGGGTAGAATGTTCTATAAATATCTGTTAGGTCCATTGGTTTAGATTCGTGTTTACGTCCAGCATCTCTCGACATGGTTACAGGATTTCCATTGATAACAAGCTTCCCGTTCTCAGCCTTGACTATGCCATGAAATTTGCCATGGGTGGAAGCATACTGGAACCTGTAAACCATGTAGTTGAGGTCAATGAAGGGGTTTTTGATAGCAACAATATCCACTTTACCTGAGTTAAAAGTGGCCCTGGTGACCAGGCACCCAATATGGACAAACCCATTTATTCCATGGTGATTCAGGGATAAGGCTGGCACTGCACAAGAAGCTGCAGCTGTCTGTTGAACAGGAAGACCAGAGAGCCCCATGCTCTTCTTACAGATCTCAACTCAAGGGTTCTTCTATTAGAGAATCTTTCACTTCCTTCCCTGACAGGTCAATTCCTCATGACACCTTACACACTTTTTTTACAATATTTGCATTCCTGTAATTGCACATTAACATCTATGATTTTCTAATTACTGTTTTCCCCTTTCACTGCATTGAAATCTCAGCAAAGTGAATTCTCATGTATGTTTTTGTTTGCCAGTGAATACAAACACCTAACATAGCACCTATCACATAGTATAAGGTAAAATATAAATAATTTTCAAATAAATGATAAATAATTCAGTGAATGAATGACCTGTTACTTCTTGTAATGGAGACATTTAGAAAAATAGAGTACTTCTTTTGTGTATATACTCTCACATCTATACAATGGCAGCTGATCATAACAGGAGGCTTGCATCAAAATTCGCCAAGACTAGCAGCCAAGATCAAGCCATGAAATGGCCATACAATTTAAGCTAGTATAGGATGTTAAAAGCACAGTGCCATACACATAGTTTGGATTTTAATAAATCCTTATTGAATCACTGACTTGGCAGAGAGTGAGGAGTTGTTTGAATATTGTGCAAAATGCAATAAGTGAGGAAAATATGTAGAATAAACTCTTCTTTCCTGAATGAGTTTTAAAAAATGGAAATGGGAAATGGCACACACCCAGACTTGGAATTGAAGAAGACAAGGAAGGTATTGTTAGAAGCTATTTTTCTCCATTTAATTTGATTTTAGAAGTTTGGGGTAGGTCTAAGTATAAAAGTGCTTTGGAGAATTCAGATTTTGAGATGCGATTCCTTCCCATTCATGTATTAATCTTGGAGTACTGTGTCCAACATTGAAATACACAATTTTAAAAAGATATAAAAAGTTTGAACAGTATCGGCAAAAGAGTGACAAATGTGACTAAAATATAGGTGAAGATCCTATATGCCTCTCACCAAAAAAGCTGTTTGTGAGAGAGCAGTGCAGGCATACTTCTAAGAAACTGAGGCAGAATCCCATGTGGCCAGGTTAGTTGCAAGCCTAACATGACCAGGGCTTTGGCTGGAATAGCATTTCTAGACTGTGTTAAGGAATTAAGTTTGACTTTATAAGGTCAATGAAAAAGCCCTTTGGAAAACTGGCCAGATACCCATCAGTAACCTTTCCTGATCTGTGGTTAGTGACGAAGATCACTTGCTGATGGGTCTGGGAATGGAACCTTTCCTGATCTGTGGTAAATGATGAAGGTCACTTGTTGATGGGTCCGGGAATAGAAATGTGTTAGGAGACCTCAAGAGAAGAGGAATTTACCCAATGCATACAGGTATCTAATGGCACAGATGAAACCTAGGCTCATGAAAGGCTTTTGAGAAGTGCAGCCTGAGAATTCCTATAAAAGGCTCCAGCAAAACCCCCCTGACTTAAGGCCTACATTGGAGCAGAGATTTGCACACAAATTCCTGTATGCTTAATAAGTTTCTCTATGCTTTGCTTAAAGATTCAAAGTAACTGCCTCCAAATGGCATGGTCAGTAGAACAGGCATTCAAATCTTCTCTTTCGCCCTAACCTCAGGCTTCATCAGATAAGAACAAAGAAAGTAACAACTGACAACATATTCTTCATTAAGTCATGTTAAACTGGGTTATGTTGAAAGGGTTATGCTTAAAGGTGTATGTTGGGTGCATTATCAGATTACCAGGGAGGAGCTACTTACAGGGCAGATGGTCATTAGATGATTAAATGGATTAATGAAGTCATTCACGTCCAATGCGCATGTGCAGAGGGATTGTAATGAAAATTAATGAGATCATTGCTGTATAATGTGCATGCACAAGATTCCCTATATAAATCAACAGCAAATAAAGAAAGCTTGCCATTTTGCCTGAGTGAGCAGATGGTCACCTTTATTTAAAACACAATTTCAGTAAGCGTGCTTATTCTTCGTGACATGGCTTTTCCATGAGACCCTTGACAGCAACACTTAAATACAATCAAATAAGGTCTAGAGAGGAACTGAAATTCTTCAGCCCAGGAAAAAGAGGGCTAATGGTGGTTTCATTTTTTTCAGAGTTTTTGTCTTATTTTGCCCAGAAAAGTAACTATCTTCCATGTCTACTGAGGGGAGATGAAAAGGATATGATTGTATCAGCAACTTAAAAAGTTATTAAACATAATGAACTTCCTGGCAGTAAGGACTGTTAGTTACAGAAATTTGTGATTTATGGGATTCAGGAATCTTCTTTACCAAAAACCTTTAAAAAAAAAAATAGTTCTTCAACTCCTCATAATTTAGAAGTCTTTGTTAGAAGGTAGGAACAGGGTTAGGGTTCGCATGGCTAGTGAGAGGACTATATGACTTCTCAAATCCCTTCCAGTCCTGGATATTTATAAATAATAAAAAGCTAACCAAAGTATTTAACACATTAAGACCCTTAACAAACATGGCCCTCCAGAAGAAAATTGTCGTGATGTTGTTATGAAATGCATAGATATTACTTCTCAGCAGCAGTCAGTAGAAACAAATATTTATTGCATCCTGGTAGGGAATAGAACTCATACATAATTATAAATTGCTATGAAATGTAGAGGTAATATAATAAGCATTAAAGAAATAGTCCTGAACACAAGTACAATAGGTTGAGCCTAAGAAGTGCGGGCTATTTCCATAATTCAGTCATGGTGCAAAAATGAAAGATAATACATGGAATTACATATGCCACACAGATAACATTCAAAAAAATGAGTTAATTAGACTTATATGCCTAAGAAGAAAATGAATTCATTCATTTATTATTTTTATTTATTCATTTATTTTTAGAAGACAGTAAAAGTAAATGACCATGGGGCTGCTGTACAACACTGAGGATCAGGAGAGAGCTTGCCAAACCATCACCAAAGAAAAGAAAAAAAAGAAAACATATCCTACATAGTGTCTGCCTGACAGAGCATTGATGGTTTTTTTATGCTACTCTCAATTCATATGCATAACTTGTTTCAGTATACACTGGGATTTTGCCCATGTGGACTGTAGACAGCCTATAGTCCTTAGTAGCAACATTTTAATATAATTAATATATTGCATTGAATGTAACTCTATGAAACTGTCTCATCTATAGTTTTGGAGAGATTATTTTAAACAAAGAGAGATACAAGGGTTGGTTTAATTTAGATACTGCTGAATTCAGTCTCTGCTATCTTTTGTTGGCAGCAGAGAAACCCAAATCAAAACCAAGACTTCTCCAAGATTTCCTTCTTCTTTTAGAAGAGACACATGTCACAACTTTTGCAAAGAAATTTGGCTTATTGTGTTTTAGAAATGCAGCTCAGTAAGTATATCAAAGATAAACTGCTCTAGGAAGCTAATGTTATACATCAAAGTGTTGGAAAGTGAAAGAGAGAGCAGAGGATGCCAAGTTACTAAATTTATAAATGTATAAGTCTGAGATTTCCCAATAATCACTAAATGTTCTATGTTGGTATTGAATAGACCTGGAAGCTCTGATTGCCATTGCACAGATTGTGATCCACCTGTCTTTCAGTATTTGAACACTCAGTTCTTGGTCTCATGCTGTGAAAACAGTCAGCTTCCCATGCGTTCTGTATAATAGGAGTAATTCATGAGTCTATCTATAAAGGCAATCATAATGCATGCAAGAAAAGGTTATGTAAAGCCCATGTTTGAATGAAGTGGCTCCAGTAAACTCAGTGCAAGTTTCAAACATCACTACTATATTTGAACTGATTTACAAATCCTATAGATCTTTGGCTGGTAATCCATATACTTTTGAAGGCAGAGAGGGAAAAAAATACTGATGACATAAACTCTACCTAAATCTCAAACTGTTGCAATTTCTTTACTTTTCTGCCTCATATTCATTAAACAACCTTACAATTTGGGGATATAAGAGAAATAGTAAGAAAAGATTGGTGCTGTGAAATTCATCCAGTGCCAACTGGGAAGAGCATAAGACGAACTCTGCAAAATATTTTTGCAATTTTTTTCTTTTTTTATTTCAGATTAATATGAGGATACAAATGGTTAAGATACATAAGTTGTGTTTGTCAGGAAAAGGTCAAGTGTAATTGAATCCTTTACTCAGGAGTTGTGCTGTATAACCTTACATTACGCCAGTTAGTTGAGAGTTTGATAATCCCTCTCCATTTTCCTCTCATTCCTCTCCTTGTTAGAAGGCAGGAAGAGGGTTCCTCCTACCTCTTCCTCACTTGAATTTTATTGTGTTTTTTTTTTCCTGGAGGTGTGTAGCTGTTTTCTATTGGGTTCATATTAGTAATGAGCACATTGGATACTTGCTTTCCCATTCTTGTGATACTTTACCAAGAAGAAAGTTCTTTAACTCCATATAGGTTAAAACAAAGGTTGTAAAGTCTCCATTATTTTTATAAGCGAATAGTATTCCATAGTATACATATACCACAGTTTATTAATCCATTAAGCCATTTAGTACTCCATAGTATACATATACCATGGTTTATTAATCCATTATTAATCACATGAATTGATTCCACTGAATTGAGCTATAGTAACCATTCTAGCACAAATGATCTTATGGTAAAATGACTTTTTTCCTTCTGGTTCCCTACCTAGCCATGGGATTGTGGAATCAAACAGAAGGTCTACTTTTAGCATTTTGAAGATTCTCTATAATTCTTTCCGTAGAAACTGTATTAGTTTGTAACATGACCAACAGTGTGTTTCGTCCTGTCCATATCCATGCCAGCATCTGTACCTTTGGAACGTCATGATGTGGGCTATTCTCACTAGAGTTAGGTAATATCTCAAGGTGGTTTTCATTTACATTTCTCTAATGAATAGGGAAGATGAGCATTTTTTTCATGTCTTTGTTGGTCATTTGCCTCTCTTATTCAGAGAGGTTCTCTTTATGGTTCTTGCACATTTATAAATAGTATTGTTTATTCTAATTACCATCTCTTCATCAGATTTATAGCATGCAAATATCTTCTCCCATTTTAAAGGTTGCCTGTTTGCTTTAGTTGTTGTTCACTTAGCTATGCAGAAGTTCTTTAACTTGATCAGATCTCATTTATTTATTTTTGCTGTTGCTACAATTGCCAGTGGGATCATCTTTATAAAATCTTTCTTCAGACCAGTAATGTCAAGAGCTTTTCCCACACTTTCTTTCAGAATTTTTATAGTTTTGTTTCTTATATTTAAATATTGTATCCAGATAGAGTAGGTTTTTGTTAGTAGTGAGAGGTGTGGGTCCAGTTTCAGTCTTCTACATGTGGCTAACCAATTGTCTCAGCATCATTTATTAAATATGGATTATATTCCTCAATATATGCTTTTGAAGCACAGATTGAAGATCAGGTGGCAATATGGGTCTGGCTTATCTCTGGGTTATCTATTCTACTCCATAGATCTACATCTCTATTTTTGTGCCAGTACTATGTAGTTTTAATTGCCACAGATTTGCAGTACAACCTAAAGTCTAGTAACATGTCTTCATATTTATTCTTACTTTTTAGAATTACATCAGGTTTTATTTCTGATAACGTATAAAATGAGGTACTCTATTTTCAAGTTCTTCAAAGTATGATGTTGGTGCATTGCTGGGGATAGCATAAAATCTGAAGATCACTTAGAGCAATATGGACATTTTAGCAATGTTAATTCATCCCAGTCATGAGCATGGTACCTTGTTCCATTTGTTTATGTCTTCTGCTATTTATTTTCTCAGGGTTTCCAAGTTCTCTCTATAGAGATCCTTTATGTCCTCTGTCAGATATATTACCAGGTATTTAATTTTTTGAGGAAATTATGAAGGGTATTGTGTTCTTGATTTGCTTCTCAGTTTGACTGTTACTGCCGTACACAAAAGCTACTGATTTCTGGATATTGATTTTAAATTCTGAGATATTAATGTATTTTCCTTTTACTTCCAGGACCCTTGTGGTTGAATCCCTAGATTTTTCTAAGTATAAGATCATATCATCAGTAAAGAACCAGAGTTTGACTTGCTCTGTCACAATTTGATTACCCCTGATATCCTTCTCTTGCCTAATTACATTGGCTAGGCACTATGTTGAATAGTAGTAGCAATAGCAACCATCCTTCTCTGGTTCCATTTCTAACTGGACATGCTTTCACTTTTACTCCATTGATTATGACATTGACTGTGAGTATGTGAGTATAAATTGCTTCTTTTACGAAATGTCTCATCTTTACCTATTTTCTGAAGTGTTCCTGTTAGAAAAGAATGCTAAATTTTGTTTAATGTATTTTCTGAATCTATTGAGAGGATCTTATGATCTTTGCTTTTGCTTCTATTTATGTGGTGAATTACAGTTTTGGATTTGTGTATGTTGAACCAAACTTGCATCCCTGGGATTAAGTCCACCTGATCGTCATGTGTAAATTTTTTTAATGTGTAGCTGTATTCCGTTTGCTAGGATATTTTGAATATCCTTGTGTTGCTATCTATTAATGACATTTGTCTGTAATTTTCTTTCTTTATTTTTTTTTGTTGGGTCCTTTCTGATTTTGGTATCATGGTGACATTTTCATCATATAAGGACTTGAGGGGAGCATCATTCTGCTCAATGTTTTGGAATAGGTTCTGCAATGTAGGCACAATCTCCACTTTTGAAGTTTGGTAGAATTCTCATGTAAAGCGATCTGGTCCAGAACTTTTTAATGAAAGAATTTTTTTACTGTTCTTGCAAATTTGGTGATTTATATCGGTCTGTTTAAAATTTTTAATTCTTTCTAGTTGAGTTTAGGGAGGTGGTGTGATTCCAAGTATTCATCAATTACCTACACATTGTCAAATTTCTGGGCATAGAGATTTTTTTGTAATAACCAGTATTGATCTTTTGTATCTCCATTGTATCTGTTACTATTTCCCATTTTTTCATTTTGGATTGAGGTTATTAAAACTCTTATTCTTCTGTTTCTACTCAATTTGACCATGAGTTTATTGATTTTATTAGTCTTTTCAAAGAAACGACTTTTTGTTTCTCTGATCTTAATGGCTATATTCTAAATTTTATTTAATTCTAATGTTAGTTATTTCTTTTCTTCTTCTACGTTTTGGATTGGATTTTTCTTCCTTTCCAGTTCCTTAAGATGGTTCATTATGTTGTTGATTTGCACTTTTTTCTGTTTTTTGGATGTGTGCATTTAATGTGATAAACATTCCCCTCAGGACTCCCTTTGCAGTATTCCACAAGTTTTAATAGCTCATGGCTTTATTTTTTCTTTGCTCAAGAAATCTAATGATTTCCTTCTTTATCTCCTCCTTGATCTAGGTATCATTCACCATAAGGTTGTTTGAACACCATAGGTCAGTGACCCTGACCCTCAGGGGATCATAGCTGAGACAAAGGTGGGATGGCAGAGGCTGGAACTGACAGCTAACCGGCAGAGGCTGGAACTGACAGCTAAGTGTGAGTTCTAACTGCTTGTGGCTGCCTGGGGCTCAGTCGCAGTTTCTGTCAACTCAAGCAGCATCTGATTCACAGGGGAATATATCCAGGACAGAAAAAATTCTGTGAAGTTGTTCTGTCCTGTTCTGCCAGCAACATCAATCAGGGGTAGGGCTGGAACCGAGTGAACCACCCCAGCCTCCATTAAGCACCCAAGGTTGGCAGGCCTCACCTCCCTCTACTGGATAGTGGCAGAAAGTGGCAGCCTGGCTCAGGACACATAGATCTCCCTGTGACTCAGGCAGTCATAACCCCCTGGAGCATCTACTCATTGGAGAGAACTGGGTCACAAACCTGTGGGGTTACCAGTGACTGGGTGTGACAGAGGTACAAGGTGGGGAAGAAGGCATAAACCTTCCCAGACTAATTTATTTGCTGGGTGTTTCCTTGACCTCACAGAGCACCAGAGAAATTCATACTTAAGCTGCCAGCAGACTCCTGCTATCTAGTTGCTGGAGACCTTTTGGACTCTTCCACCTGAGACCAGTGCTGACTGGGGCAATTGATTTAGATCTCTTGAACTGGGCCAATCCCCAAGGACTATCCAAAGTGGTACCCTGGGTATGTGGTTGTGGGTATGTTTGATTTTCCTTTTCCAATTTTTCCCTGTGGAGAGCAGGGTGACTTAATTGCTGGTATTTCTCCACAACTAAGACTTCAACCAAGAGTCACTAATTCACTAGGGTAGGACAGAGACCAGCTGAAAATAAGACAGAGCCACTTAGCCCCATCACACCAAGCAAGCCCCCAGTTTCTCAGGCCATAGCACTGTACAGGTCCTTGGTAAAGCTCTAGGGGAAAACATACAGACACCAGTCCAAGCTTTTGGTCAAAGGGCTAGTTAATCACTACCACTGGAGCCCCCAACCCAACTTCTCCTTATCTGTTCATCTAGCCAAATGGTGTAAAATAAGCATGGGGGCTGAATCAGTGGAAAAACTCCGGTAACATAAATAACCAGAGTAGATCAATCCCCCCCACCCCGAAGGAAGGATATGGCAGACACAACTGAAGTACCCACTCATAAACAGATGGCTAAGATATCAGAATTTGGATTGCAAATAAGATTAATAGAATAAAGGCAAAGTTGGAATTAGAAATTCAAAGAGCATTTCAAAAATTCTCTCAAGAATTCAATGAATTCAAAGACAACATCACTAAAGATTTTGACACATTGAGGCAAGAACATGCAGCCCTCAAAGATCTGAAAAATACAATAGAATTCCTTGTTAACAATGGAGCAGGCAGAAGAAAGGATCTCTGATACTGAAGACAAAGCATTTGAACACACCGAAGTGCACAAACAGGAAGAGAAATTGAGAGCAAAAACGGATCATTCTCTCAGAGAGCTCTGGGATAATTTAAAGAGATCTAATATTAGCTTTGTAGGAATACCTAAAAGCAACAAAGTTGCTTCACAAAACATAGAGGCTCTTCTTCATGAAATTATGAAAAAGAACTTTTGACACATGACAAGAGATTCTGAGATTAAGATAGAAGACAGTTTCAGAACCCCAGCATGACTCAACCCAAATAAGACATCCCTCAAGTACATCATAATTAGCTTCACTAAAGTTAATGTGAAAGAGAAAATTCTGAAAGCAGCCAGATGTAAGAAAACCATAATGAAAAAGGGGAAGAATATTAGAATAACTGCAGATCTCCCTGATGAAACCTTTCAGGCTAGAAGAGGGTGGTCATCAACTTTTAATCTCCTAAAACAAAATAACTTTCAACTCAGGATCCTGCATCCAGCTAAAGTGAGTTCATGTATGATGGAGAAATTAAATACTTTAATGACATTCACACGTTGAAAAAATTTGCCATAACTAAACCAGCTCTCCAGGATATTCTCAGAACTATCCTCCCTAATGACCAGTGCAATACTCAACCACAAAAGTAAAATCAAAATAACTCAGAAACTTTTGATCGAATTTCAACTTCCACAGTGGAGGAAAGATTTAAAATGTCCACTGGATATTTAAAAAACTTGATAACCAAAGTTTCACCAGGCTTATCAATATTCTCAATTAATGTGAATGGCTTAAATTGTCCTCTAAAGAGGCATAAGTTGGCTGACTAGATACAAAAACTCAGGCCAGATATCTGTTGCATACAAGAATCTCATCTTACCTTAATACATAAATATAGACTCCGAGTGAAAGGATGGTCAGCTATATTCAAGGCAAATGGAAAGCAGAAAAAAAGCAGGTGTTGCAATTTTATTCACATATACAATAGGTTTTAAATCAACAAAAGTAAACAGGGATAAGGATGATCACTTTATATTTGTTAAGGGTAATACTCAATATGATGAGATCTCAATTATATACATGCACCCAACCAGAATGCACCTCAATTTATCAGAGAAACTCTAACAGACATGAGCAACTTGATTTCTTCCAGCTCCATCATAGTCAGAGATTTTACCACTCCTTTGGCAGTGTTGGATAGATCCTCCAATAAGAAACTTAGAAAGATTTTTAGATTTAAACTTAACCATTCAACATGTGTATTTAGTAGATATCTACAGAACATTTCATCCTAATAAAACCAAAGACACATTTTTCTCATCAGCCCATCGAACATACTCCAAAACAATCACATCTTAGGCCACAAGTCTGACCTCAGCAAATTTAAAAGGATAGAAATTATTCCTTGCATCTTCTTGGACCATCATGGAATAAAAGTTGAACTCAGTAACAACAGGAATATGCAGAATCATACAAAAACATGAAAGCTAAATAAATACATGGTGAATGATAGGTGGGTCAGAGACAAGATCGAGAAGGAAATTAGAAAATTTTTGGAACAAAACAATAATGAAGACATGAATTATCAGAACCTCTGAGGTACCAGAAATCCAGTCCTAAGAGGGAAATTTATACCACTGCAAGTCTTCCTCAAGAGAACGGAAAGAGAAGAAGTTAACAACTTAATGGGACATCTTAAGCAACTGGAAAAGGAAGAACACTCCAATGCCAAACCCAGCAATAGAAAAGAAATAACCAAAATTAGAGTAGAATTAAGTGAAATTGAAAACAAAAGGATTATACAACAGATCAATAAATCAAAAAGTTGGTTTTTTGAAAGGTAAATAAAATAGTTAAACCTTGGGCCAACCTAAACAAACAAACAAAAAGAGTAAAATCTCTTATTTCATCAATCAGAAATGGTAAAGAAAAAATAACAACAGACCCCTTAGAAATTCAAAAAATCCTTAATGAATATTACAGGAAACTTTATTCTCAGAAATATGAAAATATGAAGGAAATAGACAAATACCTGGAAGCATGCCACCTTCCAAGACTTAGCCAGAATGAAGTGGAAATGTTAACAGGCCTATATCAAGTTCTGCAATAGCATCAACTACAAGAAATCTACATAAAAGAAAAGCATGGAACCAGATGGCTTCACATCAGAATTCTACCAAACCTTTAAAGAGAAACTATTACCTATATTACTTAACCTTTTCCAAAATACAGAAAAAAAGGAATACTACCCAACACATTCTATGAAGCAAATAACACCTTGATCCCTAAACCAGGAAAAGACCCAACAAGAAAAGAAAATTGGATGGGCAAGGGACTTGAAGAGAAATTTCACTGAAGAAGATTGGCGCACGACCTACAGATATATGAAAAAATGCTCACCAACCTTAATCATCAGAGAAATGCAAATCAAAACTACTTTGAGATATCA
>NW_003852520.1:5047171-5049285 GCF_000181295.1 Otolemur garnettii
GAAGAATCAACATTGTTAAAATGTCCATACTACCCAAAGCAATATATAATTTTAATGCAATTCCCAGTAAAGCTCCACTGTCATACCTTAAGGATCTTGAAAAAATAATACTTCATTTTATATGTAATCAGAAAAAACCTCAACTAGCCAAGACATTACTCAGAAATAAAAACAAAGCAGGAGGAATTGTGCTACCAGATCTCAGCCTATACTATTAATTGATAGTGATCAAAACAGCATGGTACTGGCACAAAAGCAGAGAGGTAAATGTATGGAACAGAATAGAGAATCAAGAGATGAACCCAGCTACTTACCGTTATCTGATCTTTGACAAGCCAATTAAAACCATTGAGTGGGGAAAAGATTCTCTATTTAACAAATGGTGTTGGATGAACTGGCTGGCGACCTGCAGAAGACTGAAACTGGACCCACACCTTTCACCATTAACTAAGATAGGGTCTCACTGGATCAAAGATTAAAATTTAGGACATGAAACTATAAAAATACTACAAGAAATTGTAGAGAAACACTTGAAGAAATTGGCCTGGGTGAAAATATTATGATGATGACTCCCTGGGCAATCGAAGCCACATCAAAAATATACTACTGGGACCTGATCAAACTGAAAAGCTTCTGCACAGCCAAGAACACAGTAAGTAAAGCAAGCAGACAGTCATCAGAGTGAGAGGAGACATTTGCAGGTTATGTCTCCAACAAAGGTTTAATAACCAGAATCCATAGAGAACTCAAACGTATTAGTAAGAAAAGATCATGTGATCCCATCTCAGGCTGGGCAAGGGACTTGAGAAGAAATTTCTCTAAAGAAGATAGGCGCATGACCTACAGATATCAAAACTACTTTGAGATATCACCTAAATCCAGTAAAATTCGCCCATATCAGAAAATCCCAAAACCAGAGATGCTGGCATGGATGTGGAGAAAAGGGAAGACTTCTACACTGCTGGTGGGAATGCAAACTAATATGTTCCTTTTGAATAGACGTCTGGAGAACACTTAGAGAACTAAAAATAGACATACCATTTTATCCTACAATTCCTCTACTAGGTATATATCCAGAAGACCAAGAATCACACCAAAACAAAGATATTTGTTTCAGAATGTTTATTGTAGCCCAATTCATAATTGCCAGGTCATGGAAGAAGCCCAAGTGCCCATCAACCCACAAAGGGATCAATAAATTGTGGTATAAGTACACCATGGAATATTATGAAGCCTTAAAGAAATATGGAGACTTTATCTCCTTTATGTTTACATGGATGGAGCTGGAAAATTTTCTTCTTAGCAAAGTTTCTGAAGAATGGAAGAAAATGTATCCACTCAGCCCTACTATGAAACTAATTTATAGCTTTCATATGAAAGCTATAACCCAATTATAGCCCAAGAATCTGGGGAAAGGGGAGAGAGAAGGGAGGGGAGGGGGGAGGATGGATGGAGGGAGAGTGGTTGGTGGGACCACGTCTATGGTTCATCATACAAGGGTATATGTGAATCTTTCTAAATGTAGAATATAAATGTCTTAACACCAGAACTAAGAAAATGACATAAAGGTTATGTTTAACAAGTTTGATGAAAATATTTCAGATTGTATATAGAACCAGCACACTGTACCCCATGACTGCATTAATGTACACAACTACACTTTAAAAAAATATTTTAAAAAATTTTAAAAAATCTGAATTTCTGTATCTCTCATAATGTTTGGGGAATTCTCCACCCTGATATACTGAAGTAGAGATCCATACTTTTAGGACTCTCATCTTCTCTTTCAGGAATCCATACTATTTATAAAGCCATGCATTGAATGTAAATAAATATATTTCTTAGTGATAGTTCTGCCTTTACTCTCTTCTTTCTGCCTCTTTGCATGCTTGGGTTAGTAAAAAAGTCTTATCTTTGATTTCTGAGATTCATTCTTCTCCATGTTCTGCTATATTGCTGAGACTCTCTACTGTGTTTTGAAACTTCTTGACTGCCTCCTTCAATTCCTTAAGATATTCTATAGTCTTCCTAATATGTCAAGATCCTTGATAACTTTGTCTTTAATTTCAATGATTTCTTAAGGTAGTTTTTTTTTTAATTTTTTTTTTTTTTTT
>NW_003852520.1:5056952-5058101 GCF_000181295.1 Otolemur garnettii
CCTCCTGCAGGGCACGCGTGGCTCTAGCAAGCAATTCTGGGCCCACCCAGCACAGGTGCCTGGAGCAAGGAACTCCTCTGCTGGCCCCCGTGGGGTGTGCGTGTCTCTAGAAGGCCATTTGGGGTCTGCCTGGAACGGAGGACTCCTCCGCCACTGCCCGTAGGACACCCGTGGCACTAGCAAGCAGTTCTGGGACCACCCGGAGCCCTGGAGCGGAAATCTCCTCAGCTGCCTGTGGGGTACACGGCTCTAGGAAGCAGTTTTGGGTGCTCCCAGAGTGGAGGACTCCTCTGCCACTGCCCGCAGGGTGTGCAAGGCTCTAGCAAGTAGTTCTGTGCCTGCCCAGAGCAGGAGAAATCCTCTGTGGCCAGCCGCGGCCCACAGGAGGTGTGCTAGCAAGCAGTTCTATGCCCACCCAGAGCCTTGGAGCAGGGATCTACTCTGCTGCCCATGGGGTGTGCGGCTCTAGCAAGCAGTTCTGGGCCCTCCCAGGGTGGGGAACTGGTCCGCTGCCACCTGTGGGGGTGTGCGGGGCTCTAGCAAGTGATTCTGTGCCTGCCCAGAGCAGTGCGAAGTCCTCTGCTGCCACCTGCCACCAGCAGGAGGTGTGCGGCTTTAGCAAGCAGTTTTGCACCTGCCCAGAGCCCTGAAGCAGGGATCTACTCTGCTGCCCGTGGAGCACACGGCTCTAGCAAGCAGTTCTGGGTCCTCCCAGAGTGGGGGACTCGTCCGTAGCCACCTGCAGGGGTGTGCTAGGCTCTAGCAAGTACTTCTGTGGCTGCCTGGAGCAGGAGAACTCCAGTCTGGCCACCCGCCACCCACGGGAGGCTTACTGCTCTAGCAACCAGTTCTGGACCTGTCCTGAGCCCTGGGGCGGGGTTCTTCTCTGCCGCCAGTGGGGTGCGCAGCTCTAGCAAGCAGTTCTAGGCCCTTCCAGAGTGGGGGACTCGTCCGCCGCCACCGGCAGGGGTGCACTAAGCTCTAGCAAGTACTTCTGTGGCTGCCTGGAGCAGAGAAACTCCACTCTGGGGACTTGCCGCCCGCGGGAAGCTTGCAGCTCTAGCAATCAGTTCTGGACCTGCCCAGAGCCCTGGGGCAGGGTGCTTCTCTGCCGCCAGTGGGGTGCGCAGCTCTAGCAAGCAGTTCTAG
>NW_003852520.1:5058363-5078279 GCF_000181295.1 Otolemur garnettii
CTCAGCTCCCCGTCTTTGGCTTCATAGATTCTGATTCCAACCAGTTTTTCTTCCTTTGCTCAGGAGCCTCTGACCAGGGCTGCCTCCAGTCGGCCATCTTCCTAGAATCCCCCTTAAGGTAGTTTTTGTACTTCTTTTTGGATGTATTTTTCCATCTTCTCTTCAATATTGTCTATCTTATTTTATATCCATATTCTGAATTGTATTTTCTACATTTTTACCATTTCTCTAAAAATGTCATTTTCAGCTGAATCTCCATTGTGAGCTCCTGTAGGAGTTAATCTGCTCTGATTTTTCATTTTGCCTTTGTTCCTCTGCTGATTTCTTCCCATGTTTGTTTTCAAGTTATTTATATATTTATTATACTTTTTAAGCTGAAACATTAAGTTGTCCCTATATTTTTTTTCCTGGAGATTCATTGAAGGTACAAGAAACCAGGTTACAATGATTGAATTTATTAGGTAAAGTCCCTCTTACAATTGTGTCTTGCCCCCCAAGTGGTGTGTCAAACACTGAGACCCCATCCCCTCCCTCCTTCCCTCTCTCTGATCTTTCTTTTCCATACCCCACCACCACCTTCTCTCTATCTCTGCTCTCCACTTCCCCAACCCCCTATCATGTCATTAATTGTCATTAATTGTCCTCATATCAAAATTGAATACATTGAATACATAGGATTCATGCTTTTCTATTCTTGTGATGCTTTACTAAGAATAATGTGTTCCACTTCCATTCAGGTTAATACAAAGGCTGTAAAGTCTCCAGTTTTTTAATGGCTGAATGGTATTCCATGGGATACATGTACCACAGCTTGTTAATCTATTCCTGGATTGGGGGACATTTAAGCTGTTTCTACATTTTGTCAATTGTAAGTTAAGTTGCAATAAACAGTCTAGTGCAAGTGTCCTTAAGATAAAAGGATTTTTTTTTTCCTTCTGGGTAGATGCCCACTCATGGGATTGCAGGATCAAATGGGAGATCTAGCTTGGGTTATTTGAGGGCTCTCCATACTTCCTTCCAAAAAGGTTGTATTAGTTTTCAGTCCCACCAGCTGTGTAAAAATGTTCCTTTCTCTCCACATCCACACTAGCATCTGCAGTTTGGAGATTTTGTGATGTGGGCCATTCTTATTGGGGTTAGATGATAAGTCAGGGTGGTTTTGATTTGCATTTCTCTAATAATAAGGGATGATGAGCATTTTTTTCATATGTTTGCTAGCCATTTGTCTGTATTCTTTAGAAGGTTCTGCTCATCTCTCTTCCCCATGATAGATGGGATTATTGACTTTTTTTCATGTGAATTAACTTGAGTTCTCTATAGATCTTAGTTATCAAACTTCTGTCTGATTCAAAATATGCAAATATACTTTTCCATTGTGTAGGTTATCTTTTTGCTTGGGTTGTTGTCTCCTTAGATGTATAAAAGCTTTTCAGTTTAAGTCCCATTCGCTTATTTTTGACGTTGTTGCAATTTCCATGGCAGTCTTCTTCATAGTTTTTCCCCAGGCCAACATCTTTCAGTGTTTTTCATATGCTTTCTTTGAGGATTTTGATTGTTTCATGCCTCAAATTTATGTCTTTTATCCAGCTCGAATCAATTTTTGTGAGTGGGGCAGTGCCTGTGGCTCAAAAGGGTAGAGCACAAGTCCCATATGCCCCAGCAAAAAAAAAAAAAAAAGAAAAGAAAGAAAATTTGTGAGTGGAGAAAAATGCAGGTCCAGTTTCAGGCTTTTCCATGTGGATATCCAGTTCTCCCAGTACCATTTATTGAATATGAAGTCTTTCCCCCAGTATATTGTTACTGAGAGAGATATTCTAGTTGGTATCCCTTAAGCATCACCCAAGAAACTGTTGGGACCTGAAAGGCAGAGCCTAGGTTGACTGATTATAACACCTGTCTATGAGCAATAATAGTTTGTCAACTGGCTCTGGGGACTTTTGGATGTCAAATCAGATGGGCTAGTATTGACACTGGCCTCCCTGAAGTGTAGATATGTTTGTGGCCCTTTTAGAATTTGCCTGTGGAATCCAGCAGGCTAAAATCAGATCTAAAGACCCCAGGATATGGAGCTCATCATTTCTCTTCAACATTGACTGTTCAAATGAACTCCTGCTTAAACCTATGGCTCTCCCCACACACAGCCTCCATATCTCCCTTTTGGGGCTGCAACATGTGAGGGTTCATAATGATTGACTTTTCTTTCTCCAATCTGGTTGGGGTATGGCTAGGGCAGGACCTCCAGATAATGCTACTGGGCTGGTGGCATCTTCTCCATATGGAGCTAAACTATTCCACCAGAATGTCAGCCAACAAAATTCCAAAGCCTGAGTTTTCACCAAAAAACTCCACCCCACAGTAAATTCAAAATGCTGTAGCTTTCACATATACTTCAGGGAGGGGAATCCTATGAGTAGAATATGAACGTTTTAACACAATAACTAAGAAAATGACATGAAGGCTATGTTAACCAGTTTGATGGAAGTGTTTTGGATTGTGTGTAAAAACACCACACTGTACCCCAGAAGTGCATTAATGTACATAGTTACCATTCAATTAAAAAAAAAAAAAAAGATTCCCTGTATTTCTGAAACTAGGGTTGCCTAAGGCCAGGCCTGGCCCTCTCCAAGTCAAAGGACATGATGCTGTGGCCTGAACATTCAGGAGTCAATCACATGGCACAGATGACAGACTGAGCCTCATCACAGGGTAAGTTATGTTCCCCCCAGCAGGAAGCAGACTCAGCCAAAACCCTGCCTCAGCATGTTGGTATAGTTGAGCTACAGATTCCTCCTGTATTGGGGAGCAGAGCACTCTCAGTCACTCAGTTCACCAGTCCACACAATGCAGAGGTCTGTGAGAGTAACCATCAGACACCTTGGGAGAGAAGGGCTTGTCTCCCTTTCCCCCCTAGGCTGTGTATGGATTCTGCTAGTTGCCAGTGACAGACAGCATGGACTCTGTAACTTTGCTTCTGCAGGTGCTATGGGGGCTGTGTAGGGTCCAAAGCTCTTTTGCCTTTCTGGTCTCTAAGGGCAGGGCAGCCCCTCCAGGTTGTCTAAGCCACGCTAGGGCTCTGATGCTCTAACTTGCCTATGCAGGGAAGTGGATCTCTGCAGGAGGCAGTCTTTCAAGCAACCAAAGGAAGAGGGAGATGGGCTATGACTACAAGGTGGATGGAAACAAAATTGTTCACTATTCTGCCAACCAAAAAGAGGACTTGGAGGTGAGAAATTCTGTGTTTTGCTGGTCATGAAGAGCTCCCAGGGCGGGCAGGGCCCCTCTTACCCTTCTTTCCTCCTTAAGTCTCCTTCAAGTCTGATCCACTCGGTAACTGTCCTGAATTATCTCCCTACCACAATTCTAATTTCTCACTTCACCTATGCTGTTTATCTCCATGGGGTCGCTGAGCATCCTAATTACTTCTCTTGTGATCTACCCCTCAATTTCACTGTTCTGAGTTCACTACAGTCCAATTTTCCTCCACCTGAACAGGAACTTCTGACAAAACTGCCTCTAGTTAGCCATCTTGCATCCACCCCCAACAATTTGTTCTCAATTGTACATCTGAATATTTTCCCTAAAAAAATGGCCTTAAAGTTCCATCAAATGAAAACAGTTTAATTTCAAGAGGAAACATCACTTGAATGCATCAGAATCCTTTAGGAATTTCAGCCAACCTTTCTTTATTTACCTGGGCATTTTATTACCTAGCTCCATCTACCTGCCCCCAATGGCCAGTCAGTTCTTCCTCCTATCTGTAGAGGAAGGAAATATTTCAACTTTTTAAAATTTGTATTACTATGAGGGCACAAATGATTAGGTTACATTATTTGTATTTGTAGGGTGAAATTCAAGTTTTGTTGAGCCCTTCACCCAGGGAGCATGCTGTATACTCTTACATTGTACCCATTACATGAGAGCTCTTTAATCTTTCACCCTCTTCCCTCTGCCTTTTCCCTCACTCCCCTCCCCTTGAATTTAATTGTATTTTTTTCTCATGTGGGCATATTTTTCTTTATCTATCGGTTTCATGTTAGTATTGCACACATTGGATACATGCTGTTCCATTTTTGTAATACTTTACTAAACTTCTGTTTCTCTTTTCAACAGGAAAGTATTTCACCTTGAGTTCTTATGGCTTTTTTCCATTTTTACCCTCTGTTTGAAACATTTCTTCTCATGCTCTCTTTCATTCTCACCTGAATCCTTTTCCATTTTCACCAACTGTATGTCTCTCCTTATAGTATTTTCTTGTGCTGTTTCTAATTCTAAATACTCAATGCACTTCAATTCTACTTAGGTAATATTCCTGTGTTTGCTCTGATTTTACCATTTGCAAGACCAGTATTCAGGAACTATTTCCACATACTCATGACTGCCTTTGCCATAATTATGATTCCACATACTCATGATTGATCAACAACTGTAGTACTTTGACTAGGAACTTCATCTGAACAACTAGGACCCTCAGGGATGAGAAAAGAAGAATATAATATGCTTTGCTACTCCACTTACCTTTTTTTCAAAACAGAAAAAAAACTCTTTGTAGAAACTGCATAATACAAACAATAGGTATTGCTTTAAAAATATTCTTTACAATATGGTACACAATTCATAGTAAGTTACTGAACTTAACAATTTATATTCTCAGTCACTGCATAATTATTGAAAAATATCACACTGAATGTGTAAACTTACAGTGAATTCTACTCAGTTTTATCATGGATCTGGTGCATCTAGTTAATGTAGCATGAAAATTTAAAGTAGATAGCTCTCTCCTTTGATATTTTTTTGACAAAATATTGTTGTTTCAGGAGGCATTACTTTTCTTCCCACTACCTTTGTTAATACTCTTTTGATACCATTAGATAATTTGTGCACAGAAGCCTTCTTTTTTTTTTTGAAAAGGTAACACAAAATGTTATCCTCACATTCTGCAGATATCTGAGATGGCCATAAAACATCTTTGTTATTACTGTGAATCATGCCATAACATGTAAAAATGTCCCGTATTTTCATAATTTCAACTCCCACAGAGTAAATCTGGTTCTCCTCTTACTTCTGCTTTCTCTTTTGCTTTTACTACCTAATCCAAATGTTCTGCCAATGTCCATCAAAAGTTTATCTAATGCCACTGTTCCTTCTAAATAAAGCAGAGAGATCTATTTCAGATATCTTTTTTTGTCTACCCAACATTCCAATAATTTTGTCTTTCTCTCTTAAATCATTGCAGAGTTAATACGCCTCCGTCTCCTCTAAACCTAGTAACTAGACGACTACATACACCATGAAATCATTTCCAAGCTGGCAATCATTTAAACTTTTGGTCAATATAGGATCATTTGCTCTAATGTCTGATGTACAAAAAAGTCTTTGCTTCATTGGTTTTCCACTGTTGCTTAATTAAGTTATCATTTCCCTTCCGTCTAGTGTCCTTCCCCATTCCTTCTTACCCTTTCTTCCCTATTCCATTAGGAAAGAAGTGAAAGTATCACCAGGTTTTTCTTTCACCTATACTTTACCTTCATATTTACATATTCCTTTCATGATTTTGTTTCTTTTACACCAATTCCCCCCCTTTAGCAACTGGCTACAACTTTACCTTTCATTGTCTTCTGTTTGACTAAAAATATATCACAATGACAAAATTGTTCCCAAGAAGGTCTACCTTCATCGCACTGTCTCCTCTCCTTCCCCTTTCCTTGTCTCCAATGATCCTATCCTTGAATTTGCATCTATAAATAGTCACCTAGTTTATCCAGGCCAGGCATTCATCATCTTTTCAAGGAATTGGCCTGAGAATACTTACATTTAATCAGTCTTCTATTCATATAAATAAAATTAGCTAAGATATGGATCAAAGTGACCATTATGATGCATATAAAGTTTATGTTTCATGATCTATTCATTTTGGAAAACCTTCTTACCATTTGCTTTATTAAGCAAACTTTTTATTTATTAATAACTTTATATTTAGAGAAAAGTTGCAAAAAATTTCCATCCACTCCCCACCTAGTTTCCCTTGTTGTTAACATCTTACATAACCATGGTCCATTTATCACAACTAAGAAATAATTTTGGTGCATTACTGTTAACCAAATTCAAGATTTTTTTCAGATTTTACCAGTTTTTTGTTAATGCCCTTGTTCTGTTTGAGGACCCCACATTGCCTTAAATAAACATGTCTCTTGTTTTCATTGGCCTGTAATAGTTTCTCAGTCTTTGTTTTTCTCTGTGAACTTCACAGTTTATAGGAGTATTTGTCTGATATTTTGTAGTATCTCTATCAATACTGGATTTTGCCAATGATTTTCTCATGGCTAAACTGAAGTTATGAGTTTGGGGGAGTAAGATTACAGAGCGACATGCCATTATCATCCCATTATTTAAGGCATACATGTGATCAACATGTTTTATCATTGATGATGTCACCATGGATCACCTTTGTGTGTGCTAGCCTTCTCTACTATAAAATTACATTCCACCCTTTTTCATTACACTATTCTTGTTAGCCATCACTAAGGCATGTCCTCACTTAAAGAGGTGGAATTAAGTTTCAACTCCTAGAAGGGAAGGTTACTATATATGTTATGGAAAGGGGATTTATTTATACTTCTTTATGTATACATTCATGAATTTATCTATTTATTCAATAATTTATGCATATCATTTGGATTCATGTATTTTCACTTTATATATAGGATTATGATATAATGCTGTGTCATTTATTTTGTTGAACAAATTGTTCTGGCTTTGACTACTTGGTATCTTTTCAGTTGGCTCTTATGTTTCATCAATGTACCCCTATCATTTTGTTTTTCTTGAGCACTTAATTTATCATACCACAAGATGTGACAGACTCATCTCATATATCTTATGTTCTAGCCCTAGGATTAACCATTTATCCAGGGAACCCTAGTTCATTTATTTACTGAATGATATTGAAAACTAAAACCTTGTACTCTATTACTTTATCTCCTTCACATACTCCTGTCCCAGGCCTTTCAAACTCCTCATAAGCCTGTAAATTCATTTTGTTTACCCCTTAGTCCCATCTCTGTTAACATTGTTGGGAAAATGTGCCACTCCTAGTATTAGCCTAACATTCTTATCAATTGGAACATTGCTTTGTCTAAAAGTTATAACAGAAATCCTTAAAGAGAAACCAAA
This sequence comes from Otolemur garnettii, assembly GCF_000181295.1. NCBI lineage: Eukaryota > Metazoa > Chordata > Mammalia > Primates > Galagidae > Otolemur > Otolemur garnettii. The sequence goes on from NW_003852520.1 coordinate 5,065,534, forward strand.
AAGACTGGAAATAGAAATGGGAAAAACACTTGAGCTAAAGAAAAATTTATAACCAAAGAAAAAGATCAGGGATAAATTAAGCATACTTTATGAAAGAGTTTTGATTACTTATGAAATGTTATTTCTCAGAAGACAAATGAAACAGAAACAAGCAAAGGGGGAGAAGTGAACTAATATGGGATCATATCAGCTGAAGTATTCAAATGATATAGGTGTGCAAACTGATAAGCAGGAAATTTTTAGATTTTCACATATTGGCAGAAATATTTTCAGAATATCCCTGTTGACCTTTTTTTTAATCTCTAAAGGATATGATTATTTAAGAGTAATCAAATGGTCACCAATTTATGGATTTTAAAAAGGCATACCTTAGGTGTCACTGCCATGAATACTGAGTCACAAATTAATGATTATGGTGAAATCTTCCAAGAGATGTTCCTATTGAAGAAATCAATCAAGGAATAATCACTACAGATTTGATAGAAGAGAACAAAAATTCATCAGAAACCTTCTTATGTGTAAAGACTAATTTTACTATAAAAATCACATCACCTTATGGGAAATTCAAGCTTTCTCTGTGCAATTCAACATCCTTGGTTTTGAAACAAAAGAAGACACTTAGTAGAAGAAAAGAGATTCTCTTTGAAAATCAGACTTAGACAATAGGTGCGTGTTAACAAGTAATCACTAATTCACACCTATGTAAAAGGCAAAATAAATTTTCAATTGTGTGAAGTCTCTTGATAAATCCTATAAGTTATTCCTATATTATAAGTATTTTCAAGTTATTTTTGTTATTTTCACCATGAACACCAAAAGAAATTAAGACTTTTTCTTAGCTCAGTCTCATATTGGCATGATCAATATTTCTTGGTTAAAGAAACTATGAAGACACTTTTTAGTTATTTACAAGAAAACAGGTATTTTTTCCTTCAGTCTTCCTGTAGATGAAGTTGACTTGAATCAAAAAGGGATTTTACTTGAAACTGTTTTCCAAGCTAAGAAATAAACCTGACAAGGTATTCCTCTGCTCAAAACCCAATAGTAAACTATATACTTAAAAAAATAAGGAAAAGGAATTTTTATAAAATCTTAGCTGTCTTTGTTATGTTCTTTTCTTTAAATAAGGTTATGTTAAAAAATGGGTTTCTCGTTTCCTTTTTGAAACTACATGATGAACAAGAGATGCATAAAACACAGCATGCATTTCAAATTACATGCTGTAAACTAATCCATGCCAGAAGGACTGAGACAAAAAGAATAATAATGCTTTCACTGAAACCTTCTCTCTGGAAGACTGACCAAAATCATGAATAGTGTTTTTCTCATATGGGAAAAACCTTCCTGTGCCTTCGTACAAATAGAGACTAACTGAAATTATAAAACAGGGTATAACATAGAGATGATAACAGTGGTGGAGAGGAAAAAAGAACTGAACCTCGTGAGGTAAAAAAGCAATCAAAGTGGAAGGAGGAAATTGATTCTCTAGAAAGGATATCTTCTGCCATAGGATGAAGAATGGCCCCACAGAAAATGATGGTTTCTTTTTTTTTTTTAATTAAATGATAGCTCTATACATTAATGCAAACAGGGGGTACAGTGTAGTGTTTTCATATACATTTTGAAAGACTTTCATCAAGCTGGTTCACATAAATTTCATGTCATTTGCATAGTCATTGTGTCAAAACATTTCCGTTCTATTTCTAGAAAAGTTCATTTGTACCCTTGTTAGACAGAAGTATAGGTGATCTTTCCGGTTAACCTCCCACCACCCAGCCACCCTTCTTCCCTCCCCTTCCCCACCCCCTCCCCATATTCTTGGGCTAGAATTAAGTTGTTTCCTTCATTTGAGAAGTATATATTAGTCCTTCTATGAAAATGATGGTTTCAAGAATCAAAGAAAATACAGTGAAGGAATTAAAATTACAAGTGAGTTCACACTGAGAGATAAACTGGGAAGTAGATCCATGAGATAATAACATGATTTATCATTAGTTGGCACCATGAGAATGAGGTAGGCATCTTTTTAAGGCTGTGAACATTGAAGATAAAAATGTCTGGCAGCTTCGTATATATATTTTGAGAAATATCCAGGTTATACTTTATAAATTCTGCCATTATTAATATCCTAGTTTTAGTATTTTTACCCCTTGTGTCATTTAGAGTTCTTAACATATTCCCTTACCACTAAAAATGTTACTTTTAAAATAAGCCTTTGAGACAAAAGAATAAGCATAGACAGAATACATTTCCTCAGAATTAACATCCACAAAGTTAAGGTATTATTTTTTTTTATTAAATCATAGCTATGTACATTGATACAGTCATGGAGTACAGTGTGCTCTTTTTATATACAATTTGAAATATTTTCATCAAACTGGTTAACATAACCTTCATGTCATTTTCTTAGTTATTGTGTTAAGACATTTATGTTCTACATTTAGAAAGATTCACATATACCCTTATAATGTGAACCATAGGCATGACCTCACCAATCATCCTCCCTCCACCCATCCTCTCCTCTCTCCTCCCTTACCTCTCCCCTTTCACCATATTCTTAGGCTATAATTGGGTTATAGCTTTCCTATGAAAACTATAAATTAATTTCATAGTAGGGCTATGTATATTGGGTACTATTTCTTCCATTTGTGAGATACTTTGCTAAGAAGAAAATTTTCCAACTCCATCCATTTAAACATGAAGGAGGTAAAGTCTCCATCCGTCTTTAGGGCTACATAGTATTCCATGGTGTACATATACCACAATTTATTGATCCATTCATGGGTCGATGGGCACTTGGGCTTCTTCCAAGACCTAGCAATTATGAATTGGGCTGCAATAAACATTCTTGTGCAAATGTCCTTGTTATCAGTAGCCTTTGTATATACCAAAAACAGTCAAGCTGAAAAAAAGGTCAAGAACACTATTCTGTTCACAATAGTGCCAAAGAAGATGAAATTATTTGGGAGTTTACCTAACAAAGATGTGAAAGATCTCTATAAAGAGAATTTTGAAACTCTAAGAAAAGAAATAGCTGAAAATGTTAACAAATGGAAAAACATACCGTGCTCATGGCTGGGAAGAATCAACATTGTCAAAATGACCATTCTACCCAAAAGAATATGTAATTTTAATGCAATCTCTATTAAAGCTCCATTGTCATACTTTAAACACCTCAAAGAAAATAATACTTTGTTTTATATGGAACCATAAAAAACCTCAAATAGCCAAGACATTGCTTAGAAACAAAAACAGAGCAGGAGGAATCATGCTACCAGACCTCAGACTATACTATCAATCAATAGTGATCAAAACAGCATGTTACTGGCACAAAAACAGAGAGGTAGATGTATGGAACAGAATAGAGAACCAAAAGATGAACCCAACCACTTATCACTATATGATCTTTAACAAGCCAATTAAAAACATTGAGTGTGGAAAAGATTCTCTATTTAACAAATGATGCTGGGCTAACTGGATGGCGACCTGCAGAAGACTGAAACTGGATCCACACCTTTCACCACTAATTAAGATAGACTGTCATTGTATTAAATATTTAAACTTAAGACATGAAACTATAAAAATACTAGGAGAAAGTGTAGGGAAAACACTTGAAGAAATTGGCTGTGTGAAAAGTTTACGAGGAGGACCCCCTGGGCAATTGAAGCAACATCAAAAATACATTACTGGGACCAGATCAAACTAAAAAGCTTCTGCGCAGCCAAGAACACTGTAAGTAAAGCAAACAGACAGCCCTCAGAATGGGAGAAGACATGTGGAAATTATGTCTCTGACAAAGGCTTAATAACCATAATCCACAGAGAACTCAAACTTATTAGCAAGAAAAGAACAAGTGATCCCCTCTCAGGGTGGGCAAGGGATTTGAAGAGAAACTTTTCTAAAGAAGACAGGCGAATGGCCTATAGATATATGAAAAAAAGGCTCATCATCCTTAACCAGAGAAATGCAAATCAAAACTAATTTGAGATATCATCTAATACCAGTAAGATTAGCCCATATCACAAAATCCCAAAATCAGAGATGCTGGCATGGATCTGGAGAAAAGGGAACACTTCTACACTACTGGTGGTATTGCAAACTAATACACTCCTTTTGGAAAGACATCTGGAGAACACTTAGAGAACTAAAAATAGACCTGTCATTTGATCCTACAATTCCTGTACTAGGTATATATCCAGAAGACCAAAGTAGATATTTAGATATTTTAAAGTTTCCCAATAAGAATAGAAAAACTTTCAGTTAAGAAATTATACTCAGGAAGTATCAGTATGGACATTAATAATATTTTCTATATTAAATAGCATATTTGTATGTATACACACATACAGAAAGAAATTAGAATGGTATAATGTTTAAAGCCATTCAAATGGAAATAAAAATATTATTTCTCTGCTAAGATATGATTACATTATATCTATGAGCTTAGAAAAGTCATTTACCTTTTTGAGACTCAGATTCCTTATTTGTAAATTGAAGAAGCTGGAGTCATTGATTTCTCCGGAGTTCTTTCCTCCTTTTAACATTCTGTTATTTTCTGATTCAATATACATATGTGATTGCTAATAGTTAATTTCAGTTCATCAGGGGAGTTGTAAACCCCAGGTGGGACTTGGGTGTGAACAGAGAGCTCCAATTGGTAAACTGGTATAGGAAGCTGTAGGATGTTGAGGGAAAAGTTAGTTAAGTTGCTGAGGCACCTCAACACAACATACCCCAAATGGAATTGACTATATTTTACCTGCCAAGGATTACGTCTCTCTAGTCTGTTCTCCCAGATGATTTCTAAAGTAACTTTATAAAATACAAAATAAATCATATCACTCCTCTGTTTAAAAAACAAATGATTTCCCATTGTTGTCAGGGTAAAGTATATGAGGCCCTACATAATCTCACTCACCTGTCAAAACTCTGACCATTTTACCATGCCCTATATTACATATTCATATTGAATTAATTTTTTAAACATCTTTGTCTCCCTCCCCCCATTTTCTTTCTCTTTCTCTCCTTCTCTTTAATACCCCTATGCAACTGGTACCAGACTCAAATTGAAATAAGCCTTATTAGGACAAAATTTCATACTTTTATAATTACTTGATTATGAACAATTTGAACAACAAAGTCTTTAATGGTCAGGTAGATTCTACCAAGTATAGGAATATTGATTTGAAGATATCTAGAAGGGTACTTTAAGTTGAAACTTTATCTGGTTATTTGGGTAACTTGGTGCCTATACTCAGTGGTTAGGGCACCAGCCACATACACCTGGGCTGGTGGGTTTGAACCTGGCCCTGGCCTGCTAAACAACAGTGACAACTACAACAAGAAGAACAACAACAACAATAACAAAAATAGCTGGGCTTTGTGGCGGGTGCCTGTAGCCCCAGCTACCTGGGAGGCTGAGGCAAGAGAATTGCCTAAGCCCAAGAGTTTGAGATTGCTGTGAGCTGTGATGCCATAGCACTCTACTGAGGGTGACACAGTGAGACTGTCTCAAAAAAGCATTTACTAGAAATGTAAATTCGCTGTTTAAAATGAAAACTAAAAACAATTTATTCTGAATGAACAAATACCAGCATCCACAAAAGATAGAAAGTGGGTTTGGCTATCAGCCTCAGCTTCTCCTCACTATGGATGACCTAATAATTCTTAAAATAGTGTGATTATTGGACTAGTTTAGTCTACCCTGGGTGTTCAATGTTAATCATGTTCCACATAGTTTGTTCTCTGGCATACCTTCTTTATTCAAGTTATAATCACAAATCATAGAAAGTCCTTGCCACTTGCTTAAACTCTCTGAATACTCAAAATTTATCCAATTAATTTTATCCAAAGGCTTTGCCTCTTTCCACTATGATCTGTAAATTTGAAGATAGGTTCAGCAGCTATGTGATTCTTTAACATGAAAACTGTACATCTGCCTTCTCATGAGCAGCTGGAGTCTCTGATGTACTGACATCTTACATGCACGGTGAGTGACAGGAAGAGAATCCTAAGCTCCCTTTAGAATCTGAACTGGGTCTTGAAGAATAAGTATGCATAAATGTGGAACTCATATAAACAAAATCATGGAGGCAGAGCTATGCTTGAAAAGTGAGTAAGACGATGAGGAGGCAGGTAGGTTCTGCCCAATATAGGCATATAGTTAAGTAGAAGGTGCCTATTCAGGAAAAGTGGCATGATGTTGTTCCTGCCCCAAGAAGGTTTTTTCCTTGCATTTTAATTTCTACTATCTGAAAATTTATGTTAGAAACTTTTTCCCACTTACCAAATATGGGTTAAGTGTTTTCTAATGTGCTAACTTGATACTCTTCCCTTTCCTAGCAAATAGTTTATCACAACTGATAGCATTTTTTTCTGTCTATTCATTTGGCATTCTCTCTAAACTAGTAGTTCTCAAATCATCTAGAGCAGGGATCAGCTGTTCAATGGCCAAATCCAACCCCCCTTATTTTTCTATAAATAAAGTTTTATTGGAGCACAGCCACCACATTTATCCTTTTATGTATTGTCCGTGGCTGCTTTCGCAATATAAGAGAGGGGCTGAGTTGTATCAGGTACCCATGGTCCACAAAGCCTAACACATTCACTATGTGACTCTACAGAAAGTTTTCTAACCTCTGACCTAGAGAGTTTGTTAAAACTCAGATTTCTGAGGCCAAATCCTAGAGCTTATGATTTAGTAAGCTAGGAATTTCAGTTATGTGCATGTCTATCAATTTTTCAGATAATGCTGATGCCAATGGTGCTGGTCTAACCACACTTTTAGAACCATTTCTCTAGACCAGGGGACCTCAATCTAGGTGAAATGTTAGAATTATCTATGGAGCTTTTAAAACTTATGTCCAGTTTACACCTAGACCAATGAAATAAGAATCACTAGGGATTAGACCCAGACCAAAGAATATTTTAGAAGTCCCAAGTGTTTCTAATATGTGACATAGATTGCGAACTATTATCCTATAAGCTCTGCTTTAGATTTAGGCAATTAGCTGGCATGTTGAAAGCCTTAAAAATAAATGATTCATGGTGAATTAACAGTTTAACTTAAGTAAAATTATGGCCTGAAGATTTGATGGGGCAGTCCACTATTCCATTAATTTGAGTATTTCAATAATTTGTAAGTTTAAAAATCTCTGAGCTTCATGAATCAACTTTTCCTACGTTGACTATCTTCAGGAATGCAAGCAACCACATTTAAAAAGCAATATGACAGGCAAACCACTGGCCTGCCACACAGTTAAGCAGATTTAATAGGAAGTGAGGAATAACACAACTGACTCAGTCATTGTTAGGCAGAACACTAGAATTTGGCCAGTTTCCTAAGATAAATCCAACAACAGAGTCCATTTTTCATTTATAATGGGCAAATCTTCTTAAAGCCAAAAATTAGACTATTGTGATTGAAGATTGTTTTACATGATGAGTTGAAGAGACTAGAGAGGATAGAAACAGGAAGTCAGATGATTGTAAAAAGCAACTGCTACATTATGGTGAGGAGAATGGATTCTAATTGGTCTGTCTCCATGGTAAAAAGAAAACAATATTAATAATCTCATTTAAATTGTTCTCAGAAAAGATTTTAAAAAAAATGCATAGAAGGTGGCACCTGTGGCTCAAAGGAGTAAGGTGCCAGCCCCATATGCCAGAGGTGGCAGGTTCAAACCCAGCCCCAGCCAAAAACTGCAAAAAAAAAAAAAAATGCATAGGCTAAATTTTCCCCAATGTAGAAAAGGTAATAGTATCTAAGAATTCTCTTAAAAGATGAGGTGAGGCCTCGGCACCTGTGGCTCAAGTGGCTAAGGCGCCAGCCACATACACCTAAGATGTCAGGTTCGAATCCAGCCCAGGCCCACCAAACAACAATGACGGCTGCATCCAAAAAAATAGCCCAGTATTGTGGTGGGTGCCTGTGGTCCCAGCTAATTGGGAGGCTGAAGCAGGAGACTCACTTGAGCCCAGGAGTTGGAGGTTGCTGTGAGCTATGCCACGGCACTCTACCCAGGGGGACAGCTTGAGGCTCTGTCTCAGAAAAAAAAAAAAAAAAAAAGATGAGATGAGAACAGTGACACCATTTTCCTTCTTTACATAAAATCCACTAATTCTACACATCAGATGGCTCTGCCTTTGAAAATACCATTGCAATATGGACATTTCAGCTAGGCAGCAAGCATAATGAGAAGGAAGAGGCAAAGATGAGGGAAGTAGAAGCGAATCCACACACAGCCATTGTCTGAAGCTTAGTAGAGAAAGTGGAAGAAAGCCGAACAAATTGAAAGGGAAAACGAAATAAATCACATGAAGAGACCAAAAGACTGAATAGGAAAGATATTCTGAACAGAAGGGGGAGAAAAAATATATCAGAATGTGGAGGCACCAAGCTAAGAGAACAGGAAGGGAAAAACAAAAGTAACCAAAAATTGGACATAGGTAGATGAAATATAGAGAGATAATGGATAGATGATAGGTAGATAGATGATAGATAACAGATATTTATATAGGTATAGACATTTATATCTCTTATTTTCCTCAGAGTAATTTCAGCAAAGAAAAAAGTCTTCTGTCCATGAGACACTATTCCAAACCCCTAGAAACATTTGTGCTGGGCCCCAAATCAGAGATTTAGGAGCCAGATAAATTAAAGTAGCTAGACATCCTTGTGTCTCAAAACACTGATTACTGTTTATACACCAAGGTTCAAGATCTAAGTGAAATGATTCACTATTAAGATTATTTTCAATCCCAAAGTAAATGACCATTCTTTCTTGTATTTTGCAACATTTTCATCTTATTTAATGATGGATCTATTTAATCACATTATACTAGACAATGGGGAAAATTTGAAGATGCTATTCCTGAAAACCTTGCATGAAATACTGACTTGATGTTTACAGTGAGTTTGTTTGCTTAAGCTTAAAATACACAGATCTAGGAACTCTACATGCCACTCATATCACAAAACACGAAATTTCTACTGCAAAAAGAAATCTTCCAGAGGCTGAAATCATCACACTAGCTAGTGATGAAATTTAGTATTTAGGAACTGGTAGAAGCATCCAAGTTTATGTAACTCTATGCTATTTTATATGTCAGCATATAAACATGTAAACAATATAGCAAGATAAAATGGAAATAAAAATGTGATAGAATCAGGAAAAAAGAAAATAATTGCAAGAAAAATACAATAAAACAAGCAATGAAGCCAAATGCTTACTGTGAAGCAAGGTATGCTTGCTAGAATGGAACCATAAATTTAGTTCCTAAGGAACTGGCAGCCAACATGAAAAGTAAACATGTCCATCTACAGTACTTACATTGACCTTGAAATTATATTTTAAGCTATTCAGAAAAAGCACCATTTTTCCTGTTGTCAACAGAAAGCTTTATCTTTGGGTCCTCATAAAAAGGATGCTATGAAATATGGTAAACAATAACCTAAACAGGAACTTTACATGAAATACAACAGCTGCTAGTTCTGTGGTAATTTCTTATAAAATTCAGTATGCAAAAAATTCAAAGCTATACTTTCTAGTGATTGCCCGAAATAAAGCTATGGAGGTATTCTATTCCAATGGTTTATGTGCAGAGCCACATGGTAAGTATTCTACAAGGATACCCATCTTAATAGAAGAAGACAACTCCAACTCTGCCTGGGAGCATACCAAGAAACTACTACAGGCAAGTCAAACGTTCTTTTTCCTTAAAAAAAATTACCTTTGCCCTAAGAAGCAAATAGAAGATCAAAGCTATGATAATTTTAACCTGAAAAAAATACAAGTATATATGTAGTACAAATACAGACCTCAAATATAAAGCCAACCTTATGGTAATATATTACAGTACTTATGGCAAATGTTTTTAGCCAATCTCATTTCCCAGACATATGGCCCTCTCCTGGGGAAGGACAAACCTCTTCCCAGTTCCTATGAAGTTGGGCAGAGCCATATGACTGGCATTTGTCAATGCAATGTGACTAGAAATAACGTGAATCACTTATAGACTGAGCCAGAGAAAAGTCTCTGGACAATTCTTCATTGTTTTTCTTCTGTTAAAATGATAGTGGAGAAGATGTTAGGTTGGGATCATGGAATCACAAGATCCATAGATTATGAAGTCACTGCATGGAAGACAGCCACCCCTGGGGAATCATTCAGAACCTCAGTAGACTTCAAAATAGTAATGTACATACATACATACATACATACATATATATATATATATAAAATCATCAGTAGACTTCAAAATAGTAATATAGTAATAGTAATATATAGAATTAGACTTTAAAATAGTAATATAGTAATAGTAATATATAGAAGTAGACTTCAGAATAGTAATATAGTAATAGTAATATATAGAAGTAGACTTCAAAATAGTAATATAGTAATAGTAATATGTATATTACTAATATAGTAATATATATATTACTATAATCTCAGTAGACTTAAAAATAGCAATATATATATATAATCTTAAAATAGTAATATATATATATATATATAATCTTTTGTTATGTTAATCCCCAGAGATTGGTTACTGCAGCAGAAGTTTGATCTGTCATAACAAGTACAGCAGGCATATAATGTAGAACTCTCTGATGAACACTCAGATAAACTGGTTTCAAAATATACTTCGAAATAACTGAAGGATCTGCTATACTATACAGGATATATATCCATGTCAGATAAATGCAGGTTAACATCTAACAAATGAACAATCAAACTTGGTTTTGGAATATTCTGTAAATTCCTTCTTTCTGGCAAAAATTAAATGAGCCAATATCCAGTAAAGCCACTCTATCAGGGTCCTGGCAGGAAAAAGATAGTATATGACAATGGAATAATTGAGAAAAATTTAATAAAAAGACTCTTAAAAATTGTTAACAAGGTTAAAATAAAAGGGTAAGGAGAAAACGTTCTCATTAACACCCCAGACTAGCAAAAGTATTGATATATCACTACACTAGAACTAAAGAGACTGGGCAGACAAAATAGTTTCCAGAATCCATATAAAGCTGAAACACTATCTTTGGGAGAAATGGAACCACAGCCAACTTGTAGCCTAGTCTCTCTTTTCTCCAGCCTTCTGATCTTTAAGTGTATCTCCTTGGTTACATCCACTAGGGCATCATAGAAGAAGGGAGACTGTTACTACAGTCCAAAGGGGCTCACCATCTAAGGCACAAAGGAAAATGGAGATGGACAAAAGATGGATCTGTAGGAAGAAATGTAGTATATCGAGAATGGCCTCTGTTAGAGAATTTACCTTGAATTATTATTTTCTGTTGTAGCGAATGTGAGCAAATAGGAAATGTATCTAAGTAAGGAATAGATGAAGGGTTATATATCTTTGATCAAGAGGGTAAATTTCCTTCAAGAAAAGTTTGGGGTAGGGAGTTAAGGAGGGCTTCCTCCCCTATCCATTCCATTTGTATATTGGATAATTTTTACCTTTTTGATCTCTATTGGAGAAGAGAAACATAAAATGATATGAAATCATTCTATGCTGCATTATTTTATTCTTATTGTACTCTATTAACTCAATGATGAAAATGTCATTCCTTTCAACTTCCAAGGTAGTACTAAGGTAAGGTTCTGTGTAAATACCAATATTTAAGAGTTTATGTTGTACTTCTGCTGTGTAACCCATAGTCTATTTCTGTGTGCAAAATTAAGGAAATTCTATTAATACTAATAAGATTTTTCAAACAGTTCTAATTAGTTAAAAAAAAAAAGAGTGGTAGAGAAACCATTTTAAAAAATTATCACAATTCTTCACACAAAATATTCTGAGGTCCTGAGGAAAAACAGACAGAAACTGGAAAACAAAGATAAATAAGACAAACCTTCAGGAAATTGAATACATAAACTTACAGGAATTGATGATGAAGAATTAAGGCCTTAATAAAGAAGGCAAATAAATTGTTCCAATTTGTACTACAGAATTAGTCAAGAAAAATTAGTACTGCTGGCCTGGCATCTTCTAGCCAATTTGAATGGGCCCCATTTTTGTGGACCAAGATTATCAACAGTGGTAAACAGGCTAGCCAACTGCCATGACATTGATGTTGTGGGGTTAGAAAATGGGGGAATCCCTCCTTAACTCCCTATCCCCAAACTTTTCTTGACAGGAAAATCACCCTCTGATCAAATGTATGTAACTCTTCACTACTGCTTACTTAGATTCATTTCCTATCTGCTCACATACTCTACAGCAGAAAATAATATTTCAAGATAAATTCTCTAACAGAGGCTTACTTGCTTTCTGATGCAATTATTAATCATTTACACTTAACGTTATCTTTGCAAAGCATTTGGAAACCATTAATTAAATATCATAATGTCATAATGTTCCTGTAGGTAGCTTTATAATAAAAAGAAGCATTCACAGAGTTCCAACCCTAGTCAAAACTTGGATACTGATGGATTTTCTTCACTGTACTATCCCTCCTCTTCTAAGCAATAAGAATCTATAAGCTACTTTCATTTAGCCCAGGGCTTCGTACCACAAAGGCCCTCCTTGACCTAGGTGGTAACAGCCCTTTGCTGTCAAATTCCCTTTTCCCTTTCCTCAGGGCAGTACCATACATTTATTTAAATAAACTTCACTCTGTTTCAATTGTGACCAGATACTATAGCATCTTAAGACTAAGAAGATACAATAAACAGCAGAAGATTTTATGCACTATGATGGAACAGGGTACCAAGATATTTGTTGGTAAAAAAAAAAAA
>NW_003852520.1:5079379-5083127 GCF_000181295.1 Otolemur garnettii
CCTACACTTTCTTCTAGTATTTTCATAGTTTCATGTCTTAAGTTTAAATCTTTAATCCAGTGAGAGTCTATCTTAGTTAATGGTGAAAGGTGTGGGTCTAGTTTCAGTCTTCTACAGGACACCATCCAGTTAGCCCAGCACCATTTGTTAAATAGGGAATCCTTTTCCCACTCAATATTTTTAATTGGCTTATCAAAGATCAGACTACTGGTAGGTAGCTGGATTCATCTCTTGGCTCTCTATTCTGTTCCATACATCTAACTCTCTGTTTTTGTGCCAGTACCATGCTGTTTTAATCACTATCAATTAATACTATAGTCTGAGGTCTGGTAACTTAATTCCTCCAACTTTGTTTTTGTTTCTGAGTAATGTCTTTGCTATTCAAGTTTTTTTCTGGTTCCATGTAAAATGCAGTATTATTTTTTCTAGATCTTTAAAGTATGACAGTGGAGCTTTAATGGAGAGAGCATTAAAATTATATATTGCTTTGGGTAGTATTGACATTTTAACAATATTGATTCTTCCCAGCCATGATCATGGTATGTTTTTCCATTTGTTAACATTTTCAGCTATATCTTTTCTTAGAGTTTCATAGTTCTCTTTATAGAGATCTTTTGTGTTCTTTGTTAGATAAACTCCCAAATATTTCATCTTCTTTGGCACTACTGTGAATGGAATACAGTCCTTGACTGTTTTTTCAGCTTGGCTGCTGTTGGTGTATATAAAGGTTACAGATTTATGAGTGTTGATTTTGTAGCCCCAGATGCTTCTGTATTCCTTGATTACTTCTAAGAATTTAAGAAGAATTAAGAATTTAAGTAATTCTTAGAATTACTTCTCAGAAATTAATTTGTTCCTTTTGGAAAGACGTCTGGAGAACACTTAGAGAACTAAAAATAGACCTGCTATTTGATCCTGCAATTCCTTTATTAGGTATATATCCAGAAGACCAAAAATAGAATTACAACAAAGATATTTGTAGTAGAATGTTTATAGCAGTCCAATTCTTAATTGCTAGGTCATGGAAGAATCCCTGGTATCTTCCAGATATACAATCATATCCTCCTCAAAGAGTGAAAGTTTAATCTCTTCTGACCCTACATGGATACCTTTAATAGCTTTTTCTTCCCTGATTGTGATGGCTAAAACTTCCATTACAATGTTAAAGAGCAATGGAGACAATGGGCAACCTTGCCTCATTCCTGATCTAATTGGAAATGTTTTCAACTTAACTCCATTCAATACAATACTGGCTATGGGTTTGCTGTAGATGGCCTCTATCAGTTTAAGAAATGGCCCTTCCATACCAATTTTCTTAAGTGTTCTGATCATGAAAGTATGCTGGATATTATCGAAAGCTTTTTCTGCATCAATTGAAAGAATCATATGGTCTTTGTTTTTTAATTTTTTTATGTGATGAGTTACATTTATGGAAGAGCAAGTAAAGACTGAAATTGACAGGTGGGATACGACAGAACAAACATTAAACAAGGAGTCCAAAAGCCTGACTTTTGGTTTCATTTCTGCTATTAACCAGCTAAGTGACAATAGAGAAGTCATTTCTCTCTCTGGGTCCCAATCTGCAAAAACATAAGTTGCTGTTTATGACCTATGACATCTCTTCCATCTGTGTCATTCTATGGCCACATAGAATGGTTTTGAGACAAGGATGCAAGCAGTTCCTACCTTAATTTCATAGTTCCTTAGGACAGGAAATCAAATCCCTGGGTAACAGGTGAGATGGAAGACACTGATGTCACTTGATAGAGATTGAACGTAAATATGACTGCAGTCACCTCTCGTTATTGAGGCATTGATTATCTTTGACTTACACTTCTACTCCATCTGACTGTCTGGCTTTTAGATTTCTTTACTCATTAACATCTCCAATGTAAAGTTAGAGGAAAGGAGGAAAGCACAAGCACTACATTTGACTATTCATAAGCAACTCTGTATTTTTTTTCAACCAGACTTAAGAGGAAGAAGATTAAAGATAGAAGCAAAAAGCAAATCTTCCTGCATATGAATGACAAGGTTTTTTTTTTTTTAATTTCAAAATATTGCAGGGGCACAAATGTTTTTGGTTTCAAGTAATGATTTTGTAATGCTTGAGTCAGCATTATAAGAGTGCCCCTCACCCAGACAGTATTCATTGTAATCATTCAGTAGGTTTTTAACCATCCCCTCCAACTTCTTTCCTCCTGCTTTGTTTCCACTGACTTTTACTTCCCTTTGTGACCACGTGTGCTCATCTGTTTCTTCCAATTAAATAGCAACTACATGTGATATTTGTTTTTCCATTTTTTAGATATTTCACTTTGGATAATGGTCTCTAGTTCCATCTAAATTGTTACAAAAGGCCTTAATTCATCACTTTTCTTGGCTTTGCAGAATTCCACAGGATACAAATACCTTTTGTTAACATACTTATGAAGTGATGGACATTCGACTTGAATCCACATCTTTGAAGTTATAAATTGTGAGGCAATAAGCATTTGAGTACAGATGTCTTACCAATAAAATGACTATTTTCCCTTTTTTTTTTTTTTTGCCAGGGCCAAGTTTGAACCCACCACCTTTGGTATATGGGATCGGCACCCTACTCCTTTGAGTAAAAACCCAAAAGTGGGATGGGTGGATCAAATGATAGGTCTACTTTCAGTTCTTTGAGAAATGTCCATACTGTTTTCCATAGAGATTATACTAATTTGTAGTCATATCAACAGTGTAAAATTATTTCTTTCTCTGTGCATTCACACCAGCATCTATTATTTTTTGACTTTTTAATAAAAGCCATTTTAACTAGGGTAAAAGGATATCTAAAAGTGGTTTTAATTTGTATCTCCCTGGTGATTAGTGACGTTGAGCATTTTCTCATATGCTTATTGGGCATTTGTCTATTCTCTTTTGAAAACCATATGTTTATGTCTTTTGCCCACATTTAGTGAGGTTGTATGTTTTTTCCTTGCTGATTTCCTTAAGTACATTGTAGATACTGGTTATTGGCCATTTATCAGATGTATAGCTTATGAATATTTTCTCTGATTCTTTAGGTTGCCTATTTGCTCTGGAAATTATTTTCTTAGATGAGCAGAAGAATTTTAATTTAATCAAATCCCATTTATTTATTAATGTTTATAGTGTGGCTGTGATTGTCACTGGGTTTTTTTTGCCTAGGCCAATATCTAGAAGAGTTTACAACATTTTATTTTAAAATTCATACGGTTTCAGGTCTTACCTTTAAGACTTTATTCATCTTGACTTAATTTTTTGTGATTAGTGAGAGATATGGACACAGTTTCTTCTGCATGTGGCTATCCAATTTTCCTAGTATCATTTATCAAATAAGGCTTCATTTCCTCAGCTTATATTGTTGTTTGCTTTGAAAAAAAAATCATTTGGATGTATGAGGATGGTTTTATATTTGGACTGACTGCTCTGTTCCAATTGTATAAATCTGTATTTTTTTTGATAATACTATGCTATTTGAAATACTTATAGCATTGTAATATAGTTCAAAGTCTGGTAATGTGATGCATCCAGATTTCTACTTTTTGTTTAAGATTGCTTTCACTATGTGGGCTATTTTCTGATTTCAAATGAAGCATATAATTATTTTTTCTAGATATTTAAAATATAATGTCAGTATTTTGATGATATTACTTTTTTTTTTTTATTGAATGGTAACTGTGTACATTGATGCACTTTGGGGGTACAGTGTGGTGTTTTCATACACAATCCAAGACAC
>NW_003852520.1:5083889-5089663 GCF_000181295.1 Otolemur garnettii
TCTCCAAGTCCCTTGCCCACCCTGAGATGGGATCACTCATTTTCTTCTTGCTAATACGTTTTAGTTCTCTATGGATTCTAGTTATTAAACCTTTGTCAGAGATATAACCTGCAAAAATCTTCTCCCATTCTGAGGGCTGTCTGCTTGCCTTATTTACTGTGTCCTTGGCTTTTGATCTGTAAATCATTTTTGGTAGTATGGACATTTTAACAAAGTGGATTCTGCAGATTCATGAGCATGATATCTTTTTCCATTTGTTTGTATTATCTTTGATTTTGTTCCTTAGTGTTTCACATATATCTTTGTAGAGATCATTCACATCCTTAGTTTAGTATATTCCTAGGTATTTTATTTTATTTGTTGCTATTATGTATGATATTGTTTTTGATTTGACTCTCAGCTTGACTGTTATTTTGGTATAGGAATGCTACTAATTTGTATGCATTGATTTTTTTAGACTGAGATTTGGCTGAATTTATTTATCACTTATAGGAGTCTTGAGTTTTCTAGATATAAGAACATATGATCATCAAAAAGTGGTAATTTAACCTCTTCTTTCCTAACTTGGATATATTTCTTTCTTTGCCTGATTGCTCTGGCTAGGCCTTCCAGCACTACACTGAATAAGTGGTAAGAGTGGGCACTCTTATTTTATCCCAGTTCTTACTAGGAATGCTTCCAACTTTTCCCCATTTGGTATGATGTTGGATGTCAGTTTGTCATATGAAAGCGAAATAAAGATTTTTCCAGAAAAGCAAACACTGAGGAAATTTTTGAAGACCATACATGCCATGGAAGAAATACAGAGAATACGCATTATACATGGATTAGCACAGTAGATTCCCTCTAGTGTAAAAGCACCCAAAAGCTGAAATTCAGAGCTCATATAAAACAATAGCATACCAGGAAAATCAGAGCAATAAAGTACTCTACACCAGGATGAACCAAACAATATCACACATATCAATTCTTTCAATCAATGTAAATGGTCTGAAAACTCCAGTCAAGAGATAAAGGCTGGCTGAATAGGTGAAAATGTACAAACCAAATATCTGCAATCTCCAGGAAACACATCTTGCCCACAAGGAGTTATACACACACAAGGTGAAGGGGTGGAAACAATATTTCAAATAAATATAAACCAAAAGAAAGGAGATATAACAATTCTCTTATCAGATAAAATTGACATTAAAAAATGACAAAGAATCTAAACAATATATTAACAAGTTGAATTAAAAATTATTATTCAACTAATGTACTAGGATACTGCACCCTCATTTATAAGGATGTTATGAAATATGACATAAGGATGTGAAATATGTTTGTAATTTCCCTTTATAATAATATATTTTTCCAATTTTAATATTAGGTATATCCAGATAAAGTAGAATGAATTTGAAGTATTTCTTCTTTTTCTTTTGTCTATAAAGAAAAATTAGTTACCCAGTGGCCCCAATAAGAATTATTAGGAATGTTTATTACTGGAAATCTGTGGAACCTAAATTTAATTATTCTTTTTCTTTAAATCTTAACTTAACCATTAGTGATAACAATACATAAAACGTTTTAGAAAAGATCATTATGGAAAAGACAGGTGAATTTTTCCCCGTAACTCTTAGATATTTGTAAAGGTTACCAAACATACAAATTCCCCAATATATTATTATCCAGAACCACCAATCTTGACCAAGTAATTCTTTCTAAGTCTCCAGTATAGCAGAATATTAACAAAAGCAGAATATTCACTTTTGTTAAAATTTGTGGCCAAATTCTAAAATCCAATAGGAGAGGCCTCCCAGAATATTCCATATATCCCCATGTTTTTCATCAATGGTATGGTGGAGCTCTGAGTGATGTAAACATTGCTGTTGTCTACCAGCCAAATGAAAATGCACACCAACTGAGCCACCAATACTTCAAGAATCTATAATCAAAGGCTATATCTGCACTGGCTTCTAAATTACTGAATGTGTTGTTCTCACATGTCAAAGTCTTACCTCAATCCCCATTTCTTTCTCAATCTCCAACCTTTACAGTCAAACTCAGATCAGCCTCTTAGAAAGCCCTGTCTAGCTACTCCAGCTCATGGGGCTGAACACTCATAGGCGCACAAAACTAAAATGGTGATCAAAATGATAATGACGATGATGACAACAACAAATATTTATTAGGCTCTTACAATGTTCAAAAAAAAAGAATGACAAAGGTGATAATTATAATATGGTACAGAGAAAAATTCAGCATGAAGGTGTGATTATCTTATATATTTATGAACCCAGTAGCAGAGTGTCCAGACTCATAAAGAAAACACAAGTAAAACTAAGCAAAGAGATAAACAGCAGCATTATAATTTCTACACCCCACTGATAGAACTGGACAGACCTTCTAAGCAGAAAAGAGATAAGCACCATATTTAAGTGGTGCTTAAGAAAGAAAATAGTCCTAACAGACATTTAGAGAACACTTTACACCAATATCACTGACTATACGTTCTTCTTATTGGCACATAGAACATTGTGCAAGATTGATCATATCTTAGACCACAAATCATGTTTCAGCAAATTTGAGAAAATATAAATCATAGCATGTATCTTCTCAGAGCACAGTAAATATAATTAGAAATTAACTTCAAGAGAAACACTCAGGTCTACACAAATTCGTGAAAATTAAATAACTTGCTGCTGAACAATTATTGGGTCATTAGTAAAATTGAGAGAAAATAAAAAGACTCCTCAAAATGTTCTGTTAAGGAGAAACAAGCTACCAAAATCTATGACATTCAGCAAAAGCAGTTCTAAGATGATAATTTATAGCATTAAATGTCTACAGAAAAAAGACAGAAAGATCACAAATTAACAATCTATTGTCATGTCTCAAGAAAAGAAACTAGAAAAGGAACTGCAAATCAAATCCAAAGCTGGTAGAAGAAAAGAAATAACTAAAGTCAGAACAGAACTAAACAACATAGGGAAAAAAGAAAAAAGGATCACTAAAACAAAAAGTTGGTACTTTGAAAAGATAAACAAAATTGATAGATCTCTTTCTAGGTTAACCCGAAATAGAAGTTAAAAGACCAAAATAAGCTCAATGAGAAATGAAAATGGAGATTTTACAACTGATACCACATAAATACAAAATATCATCTGTGAATACAATGAAAATCTCTATGCACATAAACTCAAAAATGTAAAGAAATTTGACAAGTTAATGGAAACACACAAGCTTCCAAGCTTCAATCAGAAAGAAATAGATCAAACGGCAGGTCTACTTTTAGATACCTGAGTATTTTCCAAACTTCTTTTCAAAAGGAGCTGGAAAATATACTTCTTAGTAAAGTATTTCAAGAATAGAAGAAAAACTATCCAATGTACTCTATACTTTTATGAAACCAATTTATAATTACTCACATTTTCTTATGAAAGCTAGATCACAACTATAGCCTAGGATGAAGGAGAGAAGCAGAGGAGGATGAATGGGGAGGGGAGGAGGCTCTACAGAGGGAGGATACACGGTGGGACCACACCTATAGAGCATATTGTAAGGGTACAAGTCAAATCTACCAAGAAAAGAACATAAATGTCTTAACACAATAATTAAGTAAATGAGGTGAAAGCTACATTAATTAGTTTGATGTAACCATTCCAAATTGTATTTTAAAAAATCAACACATATTGCCCCACAAAAGCATAATTGTATTCATGATCTATGTGTATATGACTTAATAAAAGGGAAAAATTAGAAAAAAGAAAGAAAGAAATAGAACTCCTGAATACACCAATAAAGAACCATAAGACTAAAGCAGTAATAAAAAAATCTTCCAACTAAAAAGCTCCAGACCAGATGAATTCACAGCTAAATTTTATCATACCTACAAAGAAGAGTTGGTACTCACACTTAAGGAATTATTCCATAGCATCAAGAAGGAGGTAATCCTCCCCAACTCAATCTATGAAGCCCATATCTCCTTGATAACCAAAGTCAGGAAAGAACAAAACAGACAAAAGAAAACCACAGACCAACATACAAATAGATGAAAAATTCTCCATAAAAGACTAGCAAACTGAATTCAAAAACACATTAAAAAATAATGCACCATGACAAAGTGAGCTTCACCCCACAGATGCAAGTATGGCTCATACATAAATCAATAAATGTGATTCTTTACATGAACATAAGCAAAAACAAAGATCATATCATCATCTCAATAGATGCAAAAAAAACCCACATTCAACAAAATTCAGCACCCTTTCATGTTAAACCTTCAACAAACCAGGCATAGAAGGAATATACCTAAAGATTATAATTTAAAGTTGAATATCATAAATTACTTGTGAAGAATAAAAACAGCGGAAAAGTGAACTTTCAAATTACTGCAGTTAGGAAGCAAAATAAAAATTCATATAAAGATCAATTTTACTTCTTGGTGTTCAAGCAATGTTGCAACACTATTTTCTCTAGTACATCCTCCAAAGACTGGCCCTTCTTAGTTTAAAATTATTTGGGCAATAAATGTCTTCAATTCTTCATTTGGAAAACTGTCCAATGGGCCACCAACATTCTAAGGGAAATGCTTAGGTCTCTTTCAGAGAGACAGGTAGGTGGGTGCAAGAGGAGTTTTGGTACTCCTCAGGAAACTAAACACATTCACCCTTGGAAATCTCAAATGAACTTACTAAAAAGAATGAAATGTCTATATTCCATTCACCAATACAATACTTATATATTCAAAAAATATAAATCAGAAGCAGGCGGACTAGTCTGGCACACCAGGGGAAGCAAGCAAAGAAATTATACAGCGAATCTGGATTGGAGGGGCTAAACCAGTATATGAGGTATCTAAATATGTACCAAAGAGGGCAGTTTTGTAAAGTAGGATGTTTAGACACATACAAGTACAGTATATTTTCTACTTTTATCAGTACCTCACAGTAAAGTATTCTTGTATCTTTTTTTTTTTTTTTTTGTACCTTAACTTAACCAATCATATGGAATTTAGTACCACCATGTAAAGGCAGTTTGAGTAGAAGGGAGTGACCAAATGTTCTCACAAATAATTATTAAGCACCAAGGTTATTTGAATACTTTGTAAAGTTTAGGACCAATGTGGCTCTTTTCTAGGCACTAAAACATTAACTACTTGAATAGCAAAAATAATATTTATCATTTTATAGTTTACAAAACATTATCTTACATATTGTCTCATTTAGTCTTTACAGTAGTCTTGCACAAAATTTGAATTTGGACTTAGATCTTTAGATGGCAGGTCTAGGTCTATACTTTAGTTATCATGTAGATTATACAACTCTATACAATTCTTCAGGAAGAATAATTTTTTACCTAAACTCAAGCTGGCTAGGACTAGTGACAGTTCTGTACACAAGATAGTTTATAAACCAAAAATTCTCAGGAAACATGGTCTTCTGGTTATTGAAGTTATCTTTTCTTTCAACATTTTGGGCCATCATTATAATAAGCATTTATCCATTTTGTAACATAATAAATGAGGCATATGGAAAAATTTTAATCTTAGTGTTTTGTGCAGTAATTAAAAAAAAATATCTGTAGATTGATAAAGTGCAGAGTCTCTAACACAGTATTTTGGCCACTTTTTATGATTATTTATGTGTGTAAGTAGAAGTATAGGGTTCTAAAACAAATTTATACTGACTTTAAGACACACCTAGATAGGCTCAGCGCCTATAGCTCAACCGGCTAAGGCGCCAGCCACGTACACCTAAGGTGGCGGGTTCGAATTCCCAGCCCGGACCGCCAAA
>NW_003852520.1:5090254-5156896 GCF_000181295.1 Otolemur garnettii
AAAAAAAAAAAAAAATCACAAAACCAAGAATCATCATACTAAACAAAATGTCAATAAATTGAGAACTCCAAAAGTCAAGTGAAAATTACCCTCATTTCTTGTAGTTCTCTAAGAGGATCCTGGAGTAAGCAGGTGAAATATTATTTATTATGGAGAAGAAAATTATAAGGATGTGTAACTTCCTGAAACATTTCCAGAGGCGTCAAATTTATATTACAGGGCATAAGGTGATAGCGGTAAAACTGTTATCAGGAAAATATTAAAGCCATCCTGATTTTCTTAGCTACTCTAAGAAAATAGAACCAAGATGGCTGACCAGAGACATCTGCTGCCAGACCATCTCAGTAAAAATTAAAAAAAAAAAAAGGATGAAATAGAAAAAGCAAGCAGACAAACAACACAGATCAGATATAGTTCTGAGGGAAGAGTGCCAGAATATACAAAAGAATCCACAGGAAGAAGTTGCAGAGCAAAATAAAAAGAAGCAAGATATCAGCACAGTTCAACCTGAAGAGGCTGGAACTCTATTATAAAAGATGGATGGAGCAGTTTGTTCTCCCACCCTCACATCTCTGACATTTAGCAGGCTCCTAAGCTGATAAAGACACTTTCATCTCCCATGAGACTAGGGGATGCTGTAGCCAGTGAATAGGAAGCTTCTTGTGGACAAACCACCAGGCTTTGTGGACCTCTGGGGCACTTCCAGTTACCAGAGACCTGAGCACAAAGACAGCAGGCATCATATTGCTTCTCTACCCACCATGCATGTTTATCCTCCCAGGTGGCTTCATCTCCTCAGTTGTTACTTCACTTCTTCCCAAATAAATATTTTCCAGCTCCAGATGAGGATGAAAGAGCCACATGGTTCCAGTGGATCCTGGGGGATCTGCGTGACCCAAGAGCCTGGACATTCCATGTAAGATACTTTCTGGAGACAAAGACAGAGAGAACCAGAGTGCTAGTTTTCCTCCATCTGAACCCTTTTCCTCTCTATCCTCTTCCCCACCCATGACTGCTAAGAGAGACAATTAAGTCATGACCCTAAGGTTTCTACAGAGAGTGGGGCTCAAACCTTTGCCTTAAAGTACTATAGGAAAAAAAAAAAAGTCCTACAGGAGACTAAGGGGTGCTTATAGTGTGAGCTCCTGCACACTAGCCCTCCCTGGTGCTGATTGCCTGGTTGCTCTATCAGACCAGGGAACACCACAAAACAAAGGGGCATAAAACATGCTTAAGCACCCTATAAGCAACTCAGGATCAGCATGCTTCACCCTGGCACTGTTAAGGATTCATCTTTAGAGATTCAGGGACAGGCTTACAGGCCATATTCTGTACTCAGGAATTGAGTGTGTTGCCTGAGGCATGGAGGGGAGATTTGTGAATCAATTTTGGAAGGGGACAGAAGTCCAAGCTTGGACAGAACTAAAAGGAGAGTGAAGTGTGGATTACAGTTGACATATACATGTGGAGTACCCCTCCACACACAGGAAGGCTTTCAGCCAAGTCTGGGATCCAGCACAAGGAAGCTCTCAGCCTACAGCACTATCACGTGGAAGCTCATGTAGTTGGAACTTCTGCCTGCTGGCAAATGCCAAAGGAAAACTATAGAGTAGGAGATGGGGTAGGAGAGCAAAATCCATTCTTCACAGGCAGATTTTGAAACTCAGGCAACTCTGCCCCACAAGAAGACTTTCAGGTTGGGTATGACCACTCCAACCCCTCCCTGACAGCTTTCCTGAGAAGCTGGGATCAGACCTGTGACCCCTGCAGAAACAGCTACTTTTCCAGTTTTTGTGAAGCCTGAGGACAAGTTCTCCCAGCCCAGACACATCAGACTCATTACCCACCGTGCTGTTGTGGCAGCATATAAGTACTCACCTTTATGCCCTAACCACTTATCACCTGGGGCATATGAGGGCTCCTTCTCAGGGGCTAAAGCTAGTCACAGGTCCCCAAAACAACACTGCAAATAGTTTCTTCTGAAAAATGCCACCTATTGACAGGGAAGTCAATTTGTACTGCCCTTTACTTGACTCAATCATCATATGCAAAAGCATGACATACTGTCTCAGACATTAAACTAGGTATGACAATATAATGTACAATGTTAAGAAAACCACAGGACAGGGGGAAGAGAAAGAATTACAAAGATCCCTATCTTCCCTCATCAAAGAGAAACAGGGAAATATCCCACTCACATAGCTCACTACTGCTAAAGGTCACAAAAAACTAGCAACTGAGAAAACCAACACACTAAGGATATCGATAACCACTGCATCCATCCAGAACTGAGATCACCATCAAAGTACTCACAAGCAAAGCCAAAGGTTGTTACACAACATGCTAAAACCATGACCAAAGCAGTGTGGAGAAGAAACCTCCATCTACACAAAAGAAAATACAAAAAGAAGAGGCAATAACTGCTCCAAATGAAAAGAAATCAGAAAAAGAACTACAGACATATGAAAAATTAAATACAAAGAACACCCCCAATGGGGAGCACTAGTTCTTTAAGAATGGATACCAACCAAAAAGAAAATATTGAAATGAAGGTAAAGAAGTCCTAATCTGTATTGCAATAAAACTCAAGGAAATCCAAGAGAAAATGGAAAAGTAACCCAAAAGAACAAGTAAAACAATACAGAAAATTAAGGAAAAATTCAGTAGAGAGATAAGCATATTTTTAAAAACACAAATAGAACTTCTGAAAATGAAAAATTCATCCAAGGGAATACAAAACAGTGAAAAATTTTAAGAATAGTCTAGACTAGGCAGAAGATAGTATCTAAGAGCTTGAAGACGACTCTTTTGAATTAAATAAGTCAAAAATAAAGGACAGAGTATGAAGGGGAATAGGAAAAGCTTACAAGAAATATGAGATTATGTAAAATGGCCAAGTATCAGAATCATAGGTATCCAAGAGGGTAAAGAAGAAAATACACAAGAACTGGAAAAATTATTTGAGGGAAAAATTGAGGAAAATTTCCATGTTACTGCTAGAGATTTAAACATGTAGGTAAAATATGCTCAATTAACCTCTAGGAGATTTATCAGAAAGACACATTCACCAAGACATATAGTGATCAGACTGGCCAAAGTCAAGATGAAGAAAGAACTACTGCAAGCCATGATGTGAAAACATGAAGTAACTGATAAAGGAAAAACTATCAGGCTAACTTCAGAATTTTCAACTGAGACCTTACAAGCTGGAAGAGATTGGACCCATATCTTCAGTTTTCTTAACAGAAAAACTACCAGTCTAGAGTTGCATATCTGAAAAATGAACTTTCATAAGTGGAAAAAAAAAAAAAAAGAATTTCCAGACAAGCAAACACTGAGGGAAATTGTCAAGAACAGACCTGCCCTGAAGGAAATACTCAAAACTTCATTATACATGGGTCAGCATAATAGTCAACCAGCAGTGCAAAACAATTCAAAAGCTAAAGTACAAAGCTAATATAAAAAAATGTATAAGGGGAAAAACATCATAAATAGAACATTATAACTATCAATTCTATCAATCATCATGAATGGTTTGAATGACCTACTCAAGAGCCTTCAGATGGCCAAATGTATAAAAAATTCAAGCCCAGGATCTGCTGTCTCCAGGGAAAGTATCAAACTCAAAAGCATCATACAAGATGAAGGGATGAAAAAAATATATTCCACGAAAATGGAAACAAACAAAAAAAGCAAGTGTAGCCGTTCTCATATAAGGTAAAAGTGAATTAACAGTATTCAAGAAAGACAAAAATGATCTTTATATAAAAGTAAAGAGGAATTCAATAAGAAGACATAACAAACCTAAATATTTATTAATAAACACAAGAACACCCAAATTCATAAAGCGAACCCTATTAGCAAAAGCAGTTGTAAGCAGAAAATTTATAGCCTTAAATATCTAAATCAAAAAGACAGAAAGATGACACATTAAGAATGTAATGACACATTTGAAGGAACTACAAAAGGAAAAGGAAACCAAACTCAAAGACAGCAAAAGAAATAACTAATATCAGAACAGAACTAAATGAAACTGAAAACAAGGAAATAACACAGATCAATGAAAGAAAAAAGTTGGTTCTTTAAAATGACAAAGTTGAAAGAACTCTTGCTAGATTAACCAGGAATATAAGGGAAAGAACCAAAATAAGCTCAATCAGAAAGGAAAATGGAGATACATAGTAATACAACTGATACCACAGAAAAGTAAAATATCATCTGTGTATATGTTAAAAATCTATGAACAGAAACTCAAAGATGTAGAGGAATTATAAAACTTCTTGGAAACAGTCTCTCAATATTCAATTAAAAAGAAATAGAACTCCTGAACACACCAATGGCAAACAATAATATTGAAGAAGTAATAAAATGCCTTCCAACAACAGCAGCAAAAAAGCCCTGGACCAGATAGATTCACAGCTATATTTCATCAGACTTACAAAGAAGACTTGGCACCCAAACTACAAAAATTATTCCATAACATCAAGAGTTGGTACCCAAACTACAGAAATTATTCCATTACATCAACTTGGAAGCCTCTCCAACTCATTCTATAAAGCCAGTATCACTGTGACAACAAAGCCAAAAAAGAACACAACAACAAGAGAAAACTATAAATCAATATCCATATGAATATAAATGCCAAAAATCCTCAGTAAAATACTACCTAACTGAATTCATTAACACATCAACAATAATAATAATAATCCACCATGACCAAGTAAGCTTCATCCAAGGGATGCAACATATATAAATCAATAAATATGATTTATCACAGAAAGAGAAGCAAAGACTGCATGGACATTGAAATAGATGTAGAAAAAATATTTGAAAAAATAAATACCTATTTGTGATTAAAAATCATCAACAAACTAGGCAAAGAAAGAATGTACCTTAAAATTATAAAAGCAGCATATAACAAACCCACAGCCAATATCATACTGAAAGGTGCAAAGTTAAAAATATTCCCAGTAAGAACTAGAGTTAGGTAAGTATGTCCACTGTCACCACTCTATTAACATAATGCTAGAACTCCTAGCCAGACCAATCAGACAAGAGAAAGAAATTATGGGTATCCATAGCAGGTATCCATATTGTGAAAGAGGAGGTAAAACAATTGCTTTTTGCAGCTATGATCTTATATCTGGAATACCCTCAAAGACTCCATCAAGAGACTCCTGGGATTGATTGATAAATTCAGGAAATACTCAGGTTACAAGATCAATGTACACAAATGAGTAACCTTTCTATACGCAAATAGCAGTCAAGCTCACAGTCAAATCAAAGACACAATATCATACATAATAGCAACAAAGAAAATAAAATACACAGGAATGTACTAAACCAAGGAAGTAAAAGATCTCTACAAAGAAAACTATGAAACACAGAGGAAACAAATTGCAGATGACATAAACAAATGGAAAAACACCCTGCTCATCGTGCTCATAGATCTGTACAGTCAACATTCTTAAAATGCCCATACTATCTAAAATGATACATGGATTGAATGCAATCCCCACAAAATATTAAAATTATATTTCACAGATCTAGAAAAAATAATTCTATGCTTAATTTGGAACCAGAAAATAGTATGAGTGGTCGAATCAATCTTAAGCAAAAAGAAGAAATCTGGATTCATCACACTATCAGACTTCAAGCTATATTACAAGGCCATAGTATTACAAATATCATGGTATTGGCATAAAAATAGAGACATAGACAAATGGAACAGAACAGAAAATCAAGATATAAGAAGAGCCACATGTAGCCAACTGATTTTTCACAAAGCACACAAAATATACACTAGGGAAATGATGCCTTATTTCCCTAGTGAAATTAGATAGCCACATACAGAAGAATAAGACAGTATCCATATCTCTCACCGTTAACAAAAAATTAATTCAAGATGGGTAAAGATTAAATGTAATGCCTGAAATGTTAAGAATTCTAAAAGAAAATGTTGGAAAAACTCTTCTAGATAATGGCCTAGGAAGAGAATTTATGAAGAAGATTCCAATGTCAATTGTGGCGAAAACAAAAATTAATAAATGGGAATTGAAAATTGAAATCTTCTGCACTACCAAGGAAATCATAACCAGAGCAAATAGACAACATACAGAATGGAAGAAAATATGTGCAAGCTATACATCCAATAAAAGGACAATAATAATAATCTACAAAGAACTGTAGCAAATCAGCAAAAGCAAATTAAGCAACACCATTAAAAAGTGAGCAGACATAAAGAGAAGCTGTTCAAGAGAAGATAGAAAAATGACCAATAAACATGTGAAAAATGGGGCAGAAGGGAAAGATTTCAGACTAGAGGTGTCTCTTTAGCAATCCCTTGTGGCAAGACAAAAAAGAGAGGACTCCTGCCAAGAAACATCACTTCTGGGGCACAGAGGAACAGCAGGGGACTCCAGGAGCCAACAAGGAGATCAGTAGTAGTGGAAGACTGGTATAGAAGGTGAGTGCTTGGGCACTGGCAGAGGCCAGCCAGCCCCCTGGTGGTGGGCTGGAGAAAGATCTGTCTTACAGGTTTTCTTGGACTTGGGTACTCACTGACGCTACCTTGGGAGAGCTTAAGCAAGGGAGTAATCTCGAACAGTGCCAAGCATCCAGGATTGAGCCACCAGGAAGGGAGGTGCTCTCATCATCCAGTTACTAACAGGTCTCTGCCATTGTGGAAGGGATGCCCAGGAGGAACAGCCCACAAAAAACTAGTGCAAGGCCAATTCCAGATCCCCACTGAGCTGTGCATCCAACCTTAGGAGGACTTCAGTGGATCTTGCTCCTCCAGGAAAGCCACTTTGTGGCCAAGGAGCACTGTTTGGACAGGTAAAAGCATGTCTCTTAGGTAGGCTGAGGAAAGCTTCAGGCTCCCAACCTTGTAGGGATTGAAGGGAAATAAATCAGAAAGATAGGACCAGGTCTCCTCAGCAGCTAGATGGTGGCTTCCAGCCCCATCTTATACATCAGAATCAGCATCATGATTAGTCACCTAACCCGAGAACATCATCTGTTTTCCAGGCAATATATATTTTTTAATATGTGTGTGTATACATATATATGTACACAAATATATGATGTATGTATATATATTTTTTGGTTTTTTCAATTTTCCCTTAGTTTTTGTTTGTTTTTTGCTTGCAGTTGTATTTTTATTTTCTCACTTTTACTTACTTCAATAGTAAGAACCCCGTTATGGCTTTGGGTTTTCTTCTCCTTTTGTTCTTTCACTTTTCAATTTTTTCCCTTAGGTTTTTCTTTTCTTTTCTTTTCTTTTCTTTTGTTATATTTTTTTCCACTTTACTTTCTTTAAAAGAAATGACTCCATTTTTTGCCATGTTTCTGGTACCCTTTTTATTCTTTCTTTCCTTTCAATTTCTCTACATTTTTCTCTCTTTTTGTAGAGATTTTTCTACTTTTCTTATCTTTCCTACATACATTTCTCAAAGAACAACTAAGTTTTTTTCTACATCTTATATAATTCTTCTATTAATTTTCTTTATATGCTTTTATTATTGCTTTTATTTTTTAATCTCTTTTATTCTATTTCAATCGGTATTTTATTTATAAGTGAGAGCTTCGATCTGAGGACTGAGCTATGGTGCCACACCATTGTTCTGACTAAAGTAGACCATTGAGCTTTGGACTTTTGAAGAACAGTATTAGTGGGTCCTTCCACTGACATACTCCTAATCTTTTTCTATATTAAGCAGAGCCAGTATCTTGCTTTTCTTCACTGTGATAAGGAGCTTATGACCTTTAGGGACCCACACAACCTAGCCCACCAGAGTTCTGGAATTACAGGTGTGCATCAAAGCACTAAGAACTTGGATGAACACCAATATTGCTCCCATCTCTCTTTTTCTGTTATTCTTCTATCTTTTTATTCTATTTTTTTCCTTTTACCCCACTAGTTAAATTTTTATTCTTTCTTCTCATCTCTCTTTTTATTCTTCTCTTCCTTTTGGTCCTATACCAAAAGGACACTTTAACACCTAAGCACAGAGACAAGGTATTTAAAAAGAAGGAAGAAGTGAAAGGAAAAAAGTAGAGGATAAAGTAAACAAGAAGAAAACACTCATGAGGAGGAACCAAGAGAAAAATTTTGGCAACATGAAAAATCAGAACAAAGCAACCCTCCCAAAGCAATCATGAGGTGGCTACTACAGAGGATTCCACCTATAAAGAATTTATGGAATTGATGGAAAGGTGAATTTAAATATGAATGGTAGAAAAAATGAAGGGAATTGAAAGAAAATTGGAGAATAACCAAAAAGAAATTCACAAATTTACCCAAATAATGAATGAAAGACATGAAGAAATTAGAAAGGATATATTAGAGCTTAAGGGGGAAAGAGTCATCCTAGGAGCCTAAAGATGTATTAGAAAGTATCAACAGCAGATTAGACCATGGAGGAAAAAAAATGTCAGAGCCAAAGAACAAGGCTCTTGAGCTACCTCATGCAGTTAAAGAGGCAGAAGAGAAGAGAGAGAAAGCTAAGCATTTGCTCAGAGAATTATGGGACTTCACAAAACATTCTATCGTATAAATTATAGGTATCCCGAAGGGGAAGAAGAACATCCCAAAAGAATGGAACCCCTACTGGAGGATGTCAAAATGAAAATTTTCCAAGCATCACTGAATTCTCTGAAACATTTCTTTCAGATGGATATCAGACCCCAGGTCATCTTAACACAAGTGGAGAATCTCCAAGACCCATTATAATGAACCTGTCCAAAGTCAAGATGAAAGAGAAAATTCTGCAAGAAGCTAGGAGTAAGCCCCAACTGATCTACAGGGGCAAATACATCAGGGTAATAGAGTTCTCAAATGACTCTTTTCAAGCCTTAAGAGAATAAAATCATACCTTTAACCTTCTTCGACAAAATTTTTAGCCCAGAATTCTATATCCTGCTAAACTAAGCGTCAAATTTGATGAAGAAATCAAATCTTTTACTGACATGCAAACACTGAGGAAATTTGCCACAAGACCAGCTCTACAGGAAATACTCAGACCTGTTCTCCACACTGACCATCACAATGGGCCACCAGCAAAGTAAAGGCCCAGAAACTAAAGGACAAAACCTAGATTTCACAATGGTGCAAATGATAAAACTAAACAATGGACTTTCACCAAATAAGATGAATACAACTGCACATACTTATTAATTCTCTCAATAATTGTAAATGGCTTGAATTGTCCATTGAAGAGTCATAGGCTGGCCAATTGGATAAACAAAGCACAAGACATCTCTATATTCTGTTTCTAGGAACCACACCTAACCTCGAAGGACAAAACAAGACTCAGGTGAAGGGTTGGAAAACAATGTTTCATTCAAGTGGAAATCAGAAAAAAGGAGGGAATCACAATTTAATTTTCAGATACAAGTGGATTTAAAGCAACTGAATTAGGAAAGACAAAAACAGTCACTTCATACTGGTCAAAGGAACATTACAAGAAGAGGACATTTCAATTCTAAATATTTATGCACTCAACTAAATGCTCCCAGATTTATGAAACAGACCTTGAGTTGTTTAAACAATATGCTATGCTACAACACCATAATAGCTGTGTACTTTAACACTCCTCTGACAGAATTGGACACATCTTCTAGACAGAAACTAAACAAAGAAGCAAGAGACTTAAATGCAACCCTAGAACAACTGGCCTTAATAGACAAGCATAGAACATACCAACCCAAAGATGATGAATGTATATTCTTCGTCAGCTCATGGATAATACTCCAAAATAGATCATATCCTAGGAAACAAATCAAAATTCAACAAAATTTAAAAAATGGATATTATACCTTGTAACTTTTGTGGACCACAGACCAATAAAAGTGGAACTCAACTTTCAACCAAAATGTTTATACCAATACAAAGGCATGGAAACTAAACAACCTTATGCTAAATGACAGTTTGGTCAAGGAGGTGATAAAGGAAAAAATCTTAATCTCTTTGATTATAACAATAATAAATTTACAAACTATCAAACCTTGTGGAAAACCTCAAAAGCAGTCCTAAGAGGTAAATGTATTACATGAGATGCCTGTATCTGAAAAACAAAAAGAAAGCACATCAACAACCTAATGAATTACCATAAAGAAATGGCAAAGGAAGAACAATCCAATCCCAAACCTAGAAGAAAATAAATAACCGAAATGAAATAAGAAATAAACGAAATTGAAAACAAAAGAATCATTCAGAAAATTAATGAAAGAAAAAGTTGGTTATTCAAAATGATAAACAAACTCAATAAACTTTTGCCTAGATTAACTAGAAACAGGAAAATAAGGTCTATAATAACCCAATCAGAAATGAAAAGGGATAAAATAGTGAAAGATACCACAGAAATACAAAAGATTGTGTCTGACTACTATAAAAAAAAACACTATGCCCAGAAATTTGACAATGTGGGGAAAATGGACCAATATGTGTAATCATACCATCTCTCTAAACTTAAGGAAGAAATATATCTCTTGAACACACCAATATCAAGCACTAAAATTAAAGAAACAATAAAAATGTTTCAACAAAAAAAGCTCTGGACCAGATGGCTTCACACCAGAATTCTAAGAAGAGAATGTTTGATGGAATGTTTCTGCAACTATACTACAGAAATTATTCTAAAACATTGAGGATGCAACTTTTGACAACATGTTCTATGAAGCAAAACTCACCCTAATACAAAAACCAGGAAAGGACTCAACTAAAAAGGAAAACTATAGACCAATGTCATTAATATCAGTGTAAAAATTTTCAATAAAATCTTAGTAAATAGATTATAGCTACACGTCAAAAAAATTATAACTTATGATAAAGTAAGCTTTATCCCAGAGATTTAAGGTTGGTTTAACATACACAAATCCATAAATGTAGTATACCATACAAATTAGAATCAAAAACAAAACCAAATGATGCTTTCAATAGATGCAGAAAAAGCATTTGACAAAATTCAGCATCCATTTCTAATAAGAACACTTCTGAAAATTGGCATAGGTGGAACACTTCATAAACCGATTGAAGCCATTTATGACAAAACCACAGCCAATATCATACAAATGAAGTAAAAATGAAAGCTTTTCCCCTTAGAACTGGAACAAAATAAGGATGTACACTATTACTAATACTATTCAATATAGTTTTAGAAGTTCTAGACAATGTGATCAGGAAACTGAAGGAGATTAAGGGCTTGAAAATTGGGGCAGTGGAGGTCAAACCTTTGGTCTTTGCAAACAATATGAACTATACTTAGAAAACCCCAGAGACTAAACCACAAGACTCCTGGGAATGATCAATAAATACAGCAAAGTCCCAGAATTTAAAACTAATGTCCACAAATCAGTATCCTTTATGCACTCCAATAAAAGCCAAATTGAGAAGCAAATCAAGGACACAATTCTCTTCGTGGCAACTTCAAAGAAAATGAAATACCTAGTAACATACCTAACAAAAGACACAAAGGATCTCTACAACGAGAATTATTAAGCCCAAGAAAAGAAATAGCAAAAGATAATAACAAATGGAAGAAAATATCATGCTGCTGATTGGGAAGAATCAACATTGTTAAAATATCTATTCTACCCAAACCAATTTGCCGATTTAATGTAATCCTTATTAAATTCCCAACAGCATACTTTGAAGAACTGGGAAAAAAACCAGTCCTTCATTTTGTGTGTAATCAAAAATAAATAAATAAATAAGCCATATAGCTAAGAAAATTCTCGGTTTTAAAAAAGCCAGAGGCATCACTCTACCTGATTTCAGGTGATATTACATGTACACAGTGATCAAAACAGTATGGTATTTGCAAAAAAATAGAGACCTACACATATGGAACATAATAGAAAACCAAGAGATGAAGCTAGTCTCATACCACTATCTGACCTTTGATAAATCAAACAAAAGCATATAGTGGGGAAAAGAATCCCTATTCAATAAATAGTACTGAGAGAACTGGATAACCATATGTAAAACACTGAAACCAGACACCCATCTTCATTCCATTCAGTTCATTCAAGATGGATAAAATATTTATATCTAAGACATGAAATGATAAAAATTCTAGAAGAGGGCAGTGCCTGTGGGTCAGTGAGTAGGGTGCCAGCTCCATATGCTGGAGGTGGGGGGTTCAAACCCAGCCCTGGCCAAAAACTTCAAAAAAAATTCCAGAAGAAAGTTTGGGAAAAATTCTTATGGAGGTTGTCCTGGGGAAAGATTTCATGAAGAAGACTTCAGTAGCCATTGCAACAACAAAAATAAACAAATGTGACTTAATTAAGCTGAAAACTTCTGTACAACTAAGAACACAGAAATTAAAGCAAATAGACAATCTTAAGAATGGGAAAATATATTTTTATGTTATGAATCTGACAATATGTTGACAAGTAGAATCCACAGAGAACTCAAATGAAACAACAAAGAAAAGAGAAAACAACCCTATCCATTACTGGGAAAAAGACAAGAATAGAACCTTCTCTGAAGAAGACAAATAGCATATATATATATATAAGTTTATATAATATAAGCGTATATATAATAGCTTATGTATATACATAATCATCAGATAAATGCAAATAAAAACCATCCTGAGATATCACCTAACCCCTGTGAGAATAGCCAACATCACAAAGTCCCAAAGCTGCAGATGCTGGCGCAGATATAAAGAGAAGTGAACACTTCTACACCATTGGTGGAACTACAAACTAATACAACTTCTTTGGAAAGAAGTATGGAGAATCTTCAAAGAACTCAAAATAGACTTTTCATTTGATCCTGCAGTCCCCTTACTAGGCATCTACCCAGAAGAAAAAAATAATTGTATCATAAGGACATTCGCACGAGGTTGTTCATCAAGCTAAATTTACAGTTGCCAAGATTTGGAAACAACCTAACTTCCCATCAACCCTGGAATGGATTAATAAACTGTGGTACATGTGTATCATGAAATACTATTCAGCCATGAAAAAGTAAGAAGACTATACATGTTTTGTATTAACCTGGATTGAGTTGAAATAAATTATTCTTAGTAAAGTATTTACATGAATTGAAAATCAAGTATCTACCTTTCCCCAGGGGGCTGGGATCTTAGTGAGTGCCACACCTTTCGGGGGCAAGACACAATTGCAAGAGGGACTTTACCTAACAAATGCAATCAGTGTAACCTGGTTTCTTATACCCGCAATGAATCCCTAACAATAAAAAAAAAGAAAATCAAGTATCTAATGTACTCAATACAAATATGAAGCCAGTAGAAGATCTAATACATAACCACACAAGAGAAAAACTCAAATTTGAAGGTGGGGATAGAGAGAAGAGGGAACAAGGAAGGGGGATTTGTGAGCTCCCACTTAATGGCACGATATAAGGGTATATGACACACCTCTTGAGTACAGGACACAACTACAACAAGGACTCTATCTAACAAATGCAAACATTGTAACCTAATTCTTTGTACCCTCAAATTAAAAAAAATGAAAAATTTTCAATGTTACTAATCATCAGTTAAGTGCAAATTAAAACCACAATGAAATATCATCTACCCCAGTTAGATTAGCTTTCATTAAAAAATACAAAAACAATAGATGCTTGTGTGGATGCACATAGAAAGGAATGCTTATGCATGTTTGGTGGGACTGCAAATTAGTAAAACTTGTATAGAAAATGGTATGGAGATTCCTCAAAGAACTAAATGTAGACCTACAATTTGATCCAGATATCCTAATACTGGTTATTTATCCAAAGGAAAGGAAGTGATTTTATCAAAATAACACTTGCATTGTATTTTTTTATTGCAGCATAGTGCTCAATTGCAAACATTGGAATCAACCCAAATGCCCATTAATTCATGAGTAGATTAACAAATGTGGTATATGTATATCATAGAATACTATTCATTTATGAAGAGGATGATTTAATGCCTTTTGTGAGAATTTGGATGGAACTGAAAACCATTCTCCTATGTGAAGTACCCAAATAATAGAAAAACAAACACCACATGTGCCAACTATGAACTTGAAAATAACCAATGTGGACACATGTGCATAGAAATAACTCACTGGATATCAATAACAGGGAAGGGAAAGGATGGAAACTTACCTAAAGTGTACAATGAAAACTCTTTGACTGAAGGGCACACATATAACCTGACACCACCATTATAAAAGCAATATATGTGGCCAGAAACATTTGTATTACTGCAATACTAATGAATATTTTTTTAAGGATGAAAGCAAAAAAAAAAAAAAAAATGAGTACCCTATGAAGTGAATCATGGTGCTTGGTAAAGCTATGATGGACCTTTATTAAGAACATCACAAAATAGAACTGTGCATGATAGACATATATAGAATAAGCCATACCAAAGATGAAGAATGTATATTATTTTTGTTGGCCCATGAAACATTCTCCACAATTGATCATATTCTAGGACACAAATCAAACCTCAATAAAATCAAAATAATTGAAATTTTACCTTGTATCTTCGCAGACCACAAGGCAATAAAGGCGGAACTCAACTCCAACAAAAACGTTCAACTCCACACAATGGCATGGAAATTAACAACCTTAAGCTGAATGATAGCTGGGTTCAGGAAGAGATGAAAGAGGAAATCATTAACTTCCTTGATAAAACAACAAGGAAGACAAAAGCTACCAAAACCTGTCGGATACAGCAAAAGCAGTCCTGAGAGGAAAATTTATCACTTTAGATGCCTACATATGAAAAACAGAAAGAGAGCACATCAACAAACTCACAAAACCTCTTATGGAATTGGAAAAAGAACAATCTAAGCCTAAACCTAGCAGAAGTAAAGAAATATCCAAAATTAAATCAAAAAGTAATGAAATTGAAAAAAAAAATAATCATTCAGAAAATTAATGCAAATAAGGAGTTGGTTTTTTGAAAAAATAAATAAAATAGATAAACCTTTCAGGTGGCACCTGTGGCACAGTGAGCAGGGCGCCAGCCCCATATACCGAGGGTAGTGGGTTCAAACCTAACCCCAAACAAACTATAGCAAAAATATAGCCAGGTGTTGTGGCGGGTGCCTGTAGTCCCAGCTACTTGGGAGGCTGAGGCAAGAGAATCACCAAAGCCCAAGAGCTGTAGGTTGCTGTGAGCTGTGATGCCACAGCACTCTACCAAGGGTGACAAAGTGAGACTCTGTCTTTAAAATATATATATATATATATATATATATATATAAACCTTTTGCCAGGCTAACAAGAAATTGATAACTAAAATCCCTAGTCACTTCAATTAGAAATGATAAAGGGGAAATAACAGCAAATGCCACAGACATATAAGAGATTATCTCTGAATACTACAAGAAACTCTATGCCCAGACATTTGACAATGTGAAGGAAATGGATCAATATTTGGAATCACACTCTATCTCTAGACTTAGCCAGGAAGAAATATATCTCCTGAACAGACCAATTTCAAGCACTGAGATCAAAGAAGCAATAAAAAAACTCCCAACAAAAAAAGCTCTGGTTAGAATGGCTTCACAACAGAATTCTACCAAACTTTCAAAGAAGAGTTTATTCGCAAAGAAGAGAGAAGAAAGGAATCTTCCTCAAGATGTTCTACAAAGGAAACATCACCCTGATACCAAAACCAGGAAATGACCTAACTAAAAAGAACTTCGGAACAATTTCACTAATGAATATAGATGCAAAAATTCTAAATAAAATTCTAGCCAACAGACTACAGATTCTCACTAAAAGAGTCATACATGATGACTAAGAAGATTTCCTCCCAAGGATACAAGGCTGGTTTAACATACACAAGTCTATAAACATAATTCACCATATCAATAAGAGCAAAACAAACACCATACAATCCTCTCAATAGATGCAGAAAAAGCATTTGGTAAAATCCAGCATTATTTTCTGATTAGAACACTGAAGAGTACATGCATAGATGGCACATTTCTTAAACTGATAGAAGCCATCTATAAAAAACCCACAGCTAATGTTTTACTGAATTCAGTAAAACTGAAAGCTTTTCCACTTAGAATTGGAACCAGACAAGGTTGTCCTCTATCACCACTACAATTCAACATAGTGCTGAAGTTCTAGCCAATACAATCAGGCAAGAGAAGCAAATAAAGAGCATCCAAATGGGAGCAGGAGATCAAACTCTCCCCCTTGAGTGATGATATTTTCTAATACTTAGAGAACTCCAAAGACTCCACCACAAAACTCCTGGAAGTGATCAGAAAATACAGTAATATCTCAGGATATAAAATCGATGTCCACAAATCTTTGTATATGCCAACAATAACCAAGATGAGAAATTAATTAAGGACACAATTCCTTTCACAGTAGCTTCATAGAAAATGAAACACCTAGGAATATACCTCACAAAAGAGGGGAATGACTTCTATAAAGAAAATTAGGAAGCCCTAAGAAAAGAAATAGCAAAAGATATTAACAAATGGAAAAGCATAACATGCTCATGGCTGGGAAGAATCAACATTGTTAAAATGTTTGTACTTCCCAAAGCAATCTACAGATTCAATGCCATCCCCATCAAAATACTAACATCATACTTCAAGGCTTGGAGAAAAATAATTCTTCCTTTTATATGGAACCAGAAAAAAAATCCGTATAACTAAAGCAATTCTTAGTAATAAAAACAAAGTTGTGGGCATCACCTACAAGACTTTCAGCTGTACTATAAGGCCATTGTGATCAGAACAATATGGTATTGGCACAAAAATAAAGACATAGACATCTGGAACTGAACAGAAAACCAAGAGATGAAACTGGCATCTTACAGCCATCTAATCTTTGATAAACCAAACAAAAATATACACTGGGGAAAAGGATCTCTATTCAATAAATGATGCTGGGAGAACTGGGTATCTACATGTAAAAGACTGAAACTGGACCAACACCTTTCTCCACTCACAAAAATTGATTCAAGATGAATAATGAAACTAAATTTAAAGCATGAAATGATAAAAATCTTCAAAGAAAGCATGGGAAAAACACTTGACGATATCACCCTTTGGAAAGACTTTATGAAGAATATTTCTGTGATAATTACAAAAACAACAAAAATAAACAAATGGGACTTAATTAAGCTAAAAAGTTACTGTACAGAAAGGAGACAACAACCAAAGCAAATACACAATGTACACAATGGCAAAGGATATTTGCATATTTTGAATCAGACAAAACTTGATAACTAGGATGTACAGAGAACTCAAATTAATCAA
Organism: Otolemur garnettii; assembly: GCF_000181295.1. Taxonomy (NCBI): domain Eukaryota; kingdom Metazoa; phylum Chordata; class Mammalia; order Primates; family Galagidae; genus Otolemur; species Otolemur garnettii. The sequence goes on from NW_003852520.1 coordinate 5,107,496, forward strand.
CATGAAAAAAAGCCAGCAATCCCTTATATCACTGAGCAAGAGGGATGAAGAGAACCTTCTCTAAAGAAGACAGACAAATGACTAACAAACACACAAAAAAACCTCTCATTGTCCCTAATTGTTGGGGAAATGCAAATCAATACCACCCTGAGATATCATCTAACCCCAGTGAGAATGGCCCACATCATAAAATCTCAAAACTGTAGATGTTGGTGTGGATGTGGAGAGAAGGGAACACTTTTACACTGCTGGCAGGACTGCAAACCAATACAACATTTTTGGAAGGAGTTACAGAGAATTCTCAAAAAACTCAAACTAGACCTGCCATTTGATCCTATGATCTCATTACTGGGCATCTAACCAAAAGAAAAAAAAAATCCTTTTACCATAAGTACACTTGCATTAGACTGTTTATTGCAGCTCCATTTACAATCTCCAAAATGTGGAAACAACCTAAATATCCACCAACCCAGGAATGGATTAATAAGCTGTGGTATAGGCATACCATGGAATATTATTCAGCCATTAAAAAAGATGGAGTCTTTACATCTTTTGTATTAAAATGTAAGTGGAAAACATTATTCTTAGTGAACATCACAAGAATGGAGAAGCAAGAATCCTATGTACTAAATTCTGATATGAGGACAATTAATGACCTAGTACATGCTGCTGGGGACTGGGGGACGTGGAGGGCAAAGAGAGAGAAGGAGGGAGGGAGTTGGGGTATCACATTATATGACACACCTTTTGGGGGTGGGACACAATTATAAGGGAGGACTTTACCTAACAAATGTAATCAATGTAATCTGGTTCTTTGTACCCTTCCTGAATCCCCAACAATAAAGAAAAAAGAACATCTCAATGACAAATGGAATCTGTATGCAGAGGGAAGTTTATTTGAATGTATTTTTTTTTTTTTTTTAAGGAGCTTCAAGCTATCCCCCTGGGTAGAGTGCCATGTCATCACAGCTCACAACAACCTCCAACCCCTGGGCTTAAGCGAGTCTCCTGCCTCAGCCTCCCAAGTAGCTGGGACTACAGGCGCCCACCACAACGCCTGGCCATTTTTTGGTTGCAGCTGTCATTGTTGTTTGGCAGGCCCGGGCTGGGGATTCGAACCTGCCACCTTAGGTGTATGTGGCTGGTGCCTTAGCCGCTTGAGCCACAGGCTCCGAGCCTGTATTTTTTTTCTTCAGGGAAGGAGATTCAGAATACTAGAACTTTAACAATTTTGATTAACATCTTTCTAACTTCTTTCTAGCACTCTATTCTTTCAAAGGATATAAAGAACAAATCATTAAAGCCCTCCCTGCTGAGATTTTGCTTGAAATCAAAGACATCCTCAAATAATTATTTTCTCATTAACACAAGGGAGAGGCAGTACTGCCACCACCGCTTCTTTGCCTATTTCTTCTAATAACCCTAAATAATACTTCAAAAGTGGTGTACCTCATTATTTATTATTCTCCAGTGAAATATTTTTCTCTTACAGAGATAAAGTGTTTTTTGCATTAATTCACATTATAGCTAAATTTTGACATGCTCTGATCTATGTGTTTTATATGTGATTATCTGAATGCAATATAATAATGCTTAGAATTAATCTATGTGTATTGCAATACTCAAAAAAGTTAACAAAAAATTCTCAATTAGCATAAGCATTAACCTTCATTTTTATCTAGTATGCTACATCAACTGAAGAATAATTACTATGAAACTAGACCATATGTTGCCCATTTAACTTCCTAATTTCTGCATGTAATATGAGATGATGAACTTTTGGACAGCACCATGCTATAACTAATCTCAATGATTCATTTTTAATTTTTTTAAATTGTCTCCACAAACACAATTTGAATTTTAGAAGATATATTAAACACAAGTAAACTGCAACGAATTGTAGTTACTTTAAAACATTTATTTTCCACAGAAACTAGAAAACCTCAAACTAATTTATTTCAATTCTTCACCCAACAGATTAAAACTGGCAAGCAGCTAAATTTCATCTTATTTGACTTTGTATCTTATTATACATTTATGAGAAGATTCAATTGAGTTGTTGTAACAGTCACATTCCAAGGACTTCTGTTGTTCTCATAGTGTGAAAGTTAAATTGCCATTAATAAATCTTTGGTAGCTGGGAAACAGAAATCATCTATGAACAACCAAATTCAGTGACAGAAGTAAAACTGGAATTGAGTATCCAGGGCCCAAATGAAATAGGAATAAAAATTCCAGTTCAAAACAATTTAATATGTTCCACTTTCCTAGATAGCTCCTTATTTGGTATCTGTAGACCTCTGAGCTGAGCTTGCACATCTTTTGAACAAAGGCAAAGCATTAGGGTTTTTCCTCAAGTCTCTGGTACTGAGAAGGCTAAAATGTGTTAATTAAACTTCCACATGATATTAAAACAGGCAGTGGTATGGATACAGAAATAACATATAATTGACATTCATAAGTTGGTAAAATGGTCCTACAAAGGGGAAATAATGCCAATAGGAGAAGACATAAATTATTTAGAAACAAGCTTAGACTTAAAAATAAAAAATGACAACTACCAGTGTACAATAAATGAGCCTTTAAAAAAAACAGTTATAATTTGAGACCTGGAATTTATAACTGACTATAAGTGAAGTAGAAGTCAGCATTGAAACACTATTGCAAAGATTATCCAGAAATTTCCTGAAAATTAAGACACTAAGCAAAAAAACTACCATTTATTAGGATTTTCCTAAGTACCAGGAAATGTGCTAAATGTTTTATACACATTTTCTTCAATCCTACCAATACCCTATCACATAGTAAATATATTTAGAATCATCTTACAGGTAAGAAAACTGATGCCTCAGACTTAACTCATTCCTAAGTACATATGCTATGGATACTGAGAAAATGGCTATTAGAGTCTTGGACAATGAAATATTGTGATACTGAAATCTATACTGAGAATTTTTCTTCTATCTTGTATATTCATTTTTTCTCATTGAAAAATGCATGAATGGCTCTATAGGACAGATAATTTTGCCATGTGATCTAGTTTGATTTATTGGTGAAATTGCAGTGATGAATCATATTTAATTATGATCATTAAAAGAGATAAATCAAAACATAAAATTGCCTGTTCATCACAGAGATCATGAAAAATGTGCATTTTTAAATTCTGACAGTGAGAGAAATTACCAAGTTTTCTACATGATCCAAAACAGCTTTCATTCCCTATTGAAACTTGAGAGAATGATGAGAATCTGAGAAGTAGATAGATCTTTGAGGTTTCATCCTCCAGCCTTCAGGCAGCTGAACATGAAACATTCTAGGCCTAGTTATTGAAGCTTTTCTTGAAGTCAATCAGCAAAGTATTTTAGTTTCAATATTATCAACTGTTCACGTTTTTCATTATCTCTATGTTCACACAATACCGAAAAACCTTTTGTATTTGATCATTTTGTGAATGGAAAAGCTTGCTGTAGCCAGTTTTGAAGCAATTTTTAAACCAAAAACAGACTAATCAGCAATCTTTGGTTACTCATTGTAAGTTTTCTACACCTTGATAACCATAAAGATTTTATTATGTTCAGTAGAAAGGTGTACTGCTTCTGTTTTAAATATTTCATTCTATTTTTAAACTTCTGAATAAAAAAACTATTAAATATTTCTCCCCATAACAACCTTTGAAGATGGGATTCCAATTATCTCTTGTCTTCAAAATAAAATCCTTATCCCAGTAGCTTGTTCTCATATAAAAATAAACACACTCTAAACTTTTTCACTACTCTTTGAATTTTCCACAGTTTTGCATCTTTACTTTAAAACTATGTTAGGGGCGGCACCTGTGGCTCAAAGGAGTAGGGCGCTCGCCCCATATGCCGGAGGCAGGGAGTTCAAACCCAGCCCCAGCCAAAAACTGCAAATAATAATAATAATAATAAAACTATGTTAAAGTTGCCACATGGCAAGCATCAACATATGATAACTATTATTACTATTATTATAGTAAGTAAAAAGGGGAGATATACAAGATGAATTATCAGAACATGACTGCAGAGCACAATCCTAATTAAAATTTAACTCTACACATTGGAGTACTCAGTATAGAAGAGCTAGAACTGAAGAGTCAATATAGAACAGTATAGAATGGAGCATCATAGGTCATATAGGACATTAGTCCACTTGATATAGACTAATACAGAGTAATAAAGGGCAATGTAGAAGCCTAGAGATCAATACTAGGAAATCATATCCTAAATCAGACCATTAAGGAGAATAGCAAAATCATAAGCATCAAAGGGGACTGGTTTGGGGACTGGGACAAAGGCGAGCCCGCAGGTGGATAATTCTCTATGTTACTCTTGGGAGACTGCAGAAATTAGAAGCAGAATAAATGAGGTTTCTTTGGTAAAAGCTAAGATTCATGTATGATCTTTGGTAAAAGAAAGGGCTTAGCACATGGTAATAGACAGTTTCTATTCTGCTGTTCACCATGAGTTGAGCTCTATTATACACATATGAAAATATCAGATTCTCTATCAAGTTATACTTTGTGAAGTTGAAATGATAAGCTTAAGGAATTAAGCAGCTTAAGGAGCTAAATATATTTATGTAATGTCAACAGAGAAATATTGAAAAAACAATTATTATTAGCAGTCTAGAAATCTAACCCACTAAAGAGATCTCCATGTTTTAGAACTACAGGACTAAAAGGAACCATAAAGACCAACCAGGTCAATTTCCTACTAAATACAGGAATTAACTATAAAACTACTCAGACTTCAGGTCAAATAGCATTTATTTAAACATTTTCAAAACTAAGGTGCACATTCGATTTTCAAGTCATTTCAATATTTATATTTTGAATTAAAATCTGCCTCCCTGATACCTATTCGTACATCTTAATTTGGCTCTTCAGAGCCACTAAAGAGAAATCTAATCCTTACTCCATCTGAAAGTCCTTACTGGTAAAGGGCACTGATATTGCCTTACCACCTGGCAAAAACTTTAAATTCTCATACATTGTGTTCATATATAAAAAGAGAGTAAAATTAATGGAGAGAACAAGAGCATGAGAGAGATCCAAGGCTATCTTGACTATTCATACATTGTTCAGGCGATAAACATGGTCAAATCCACATGAAAGCCACCTATTGCCACTGAGTGCCATGGTTATTAGATGGATTTAAAACTCTCTTTAGGGAAAGACTTTTTCTGATTCATTCTTGTTCCCAGAATATTAATAGTCCCTGGCTCATATGATCACTTATTTTTGATTGAGGTAACGCATGGATTTCAGCAGAATTAAAAATGGTATAATCAAAGTCAAGACATGTTTTGATGGCAATCCAACGTCAACTAATCCAAGGTCTAAAAAACATAGTGTCCTATTTTGTCCAGCCTACTAGCAAGTCATTAGAAGAAATATTTTAATTCTGATAATGTCAGACTTACACAAGCTTTTCATTTTCTCTATATATTTATACAATGCCTTAAAAAGCTGGATTAAATTGTTTTACTGAATTTTACAAATGCATAGACACAGATTTTAAGCTTTTCTTAAAATCTAAGGAGAAATACTATAATTCCTTTAACAGGAAAATGTGAAGTGCTTAGTATGGAAGTAAAATGGTAATGCTGATAGCATCTATCATTTCTTAAGTATTAGATACATGCCAGATATTGTGCTAACATTCTTATATGCATACATAAGGCACTGTGAAAGTTTTGAGATATACAAAAATCAAGAAATGTAAAATCCATGCAGATAGAAGCAAATGAAGCCCTATCAGCAACACCAATAAGCTGAGTAAGTTAAAATTTGCACAGGTGAATCAGAAAAAAACACTTTAGAAGGTGTTTTCTTGAAGTGAAATAATAGACCATAACACAGTCTGTCTCAAAATTCATAGTGAATAACAATTTCATTTAGGCATCATGATTAATGCATTATCTTCTGTTTTTTAAAGACAGAGGAAAATACAGTTTAGAGAGTTTATGTGACTTACATAAAGTTTGGGGCTAGAACCAAATTCCAATCTGTCTAACTCTAAACCTGTGTTAATGATAACCCTGAAGGCATCATTGCCAATATGTCTTCCTATAAAGTAAGCAGAATACCAACCATAGCAAGAATCCTTAAGAACATGACTAGTGACCAAATCCACTTTCTTTTTTTTTTCTGATCTTTTTCTTTTTCTTTTTTTTCTTTTTTTTATTAAATCATAACAGTGTACATTAATACTATCATGGGGTACAGGGTACTGTTTCTGTATACAATTGGAAATACTTTCATCCAACTGGTTAACATAGCCTTCATGTATTTTTCTTAGTTATTGTATTAAGACATTTATATTCTACATTTAGAGAGATTCACATGTACCTTTATAGGATGAACCATAGGCATGATCCCACCAATCACCCTCCCTCCACCCAACCTCCTGCCTCCCCTCCCCTCCCTCTCCCCTCTCCCCATATTCCTGGGATAAAATTGGGTAATACCTTTCCTATGAAAGCTATAAATTAGTTTCATAGTAAGCCTGAGTACATTGGATAATTTTTTCTTCCATTCTTGGGATACTTTGCAAAGAAGAATATTTTCCAGACCCATCCATGTAAACATGAAGGAGGTAAAGTCTCCATCTTTCTTAATGGCTGCATAGTATTCCATGGTGTACATATAACACAGTTTATTGATCCATTCCTGGATTGATGGGCTCTTGGGCTTCTTCCATGACCTAGCGATTATGAATTGGTGTGCAATGAACATTCTGATACAAATATTTTTATTGTAGTGTGATTTTTGGTCTTATGGATATATATCTAATAGAGGAATTATAGGATCAAGTGGCAGGTTTATTTTTAGTTCTTTAAGTGTTCTCCAGATGTCTTTCCAAAAGGAACGTATTAGTTTGCAATCCCACCAGCAGTGTAGAAGTGTTCCCTTCTCTCCACAACCACTCCATCATCTGTGATTTGGGGATTTTGTGATATGGGTAATCTTACAGGAGTTAGATGATATCTCAAAGTAGTTTTGATTTGCATTTCTCTGATTATTAAGGATGATGAGCATTCTTTCATCTTTTGTAGGCCATGCGCCTGTCTTCTTCAAAGAAGTTTCTCTTCAAGTCCCTTCCTTACCCTGACAGGGGATCACTCGTTCTCTTCTTGCTAATACATTTGAGTTCTCTGTGGATTTTGGTTATTAAACCTTTGTTGGAGATATAACCAACAAAGTAAATATCTTCTCCCATTCTGAGGGCTGTCTACTTGCTTTACTTACTGTGCTTTTGGCTGTGCAGAAGCTTTTTAATTTGATGAGGTCCCAGGAGGAATCACACTACCAGACATCAGACTATATTATAAATCCATAGTGATCAAAACAGCATGGTATTGCCACAAAAACAGAGAGGTAGATGTATGGAACAGAATAGAAAACCAAGAGATGAACCCAGCTACTTAGCTTTATATGATCTTTGACAAGCCAATCAAAAACATAGAGTGGGGAAAAGATTCCCTATTTAACAAATGGTGCTGTGCGAACTGGCTGGTGACCTGCAGAAGACTGAAACTGGATCCACACCTTTTACCACTAACTAAGATTGACTCTCACTGGATCAAAGATTTAAACTTAAAACATGAAACTATAAAGGTACTAGAAGAAAGTGTAGGGAAAACACTTGAAGAAATCGGCCTGGGTGAAAATGTTATGAGGAGGAGCCCCCGGGCAATTGAAGCCACATCCACTTTCATTCTTATTCTCACTTTCAATTGTTTAATGACATCACCTTTGTTTAAAGCTGATTGTTTCCATGGGTTTTCCTCTGCTTAAACCTTGTCAAAGTTATATGCAGTAACCTTATAAAGCCAAAAGAGCCACCACTTGTTCAATAAAATCATAAAAAATAGAATATAGCTACACCTTAAAAAATGTAAATCATGATCATGTGGGCTTTATCCCAGGGATGCAAGGCTGATTCAATGTATGCAAATCCATAAGTATAATTCACCACATAAATAGAAGCAAGACAAAGACCATATGATCTTCTCAATAGGCGCAGAAAAAACAATAGAAAAATTCAACATCCTTTTGTGATAAGAACACTTAAGAAATAACTAAGAAAATGACACAAATGCTACATTAACCAGTTTGATGAGAGTATTTCGAATTGTATATGAAAACACCACACTGCACCCCGTGATTGCATTAATGTACACAACTATGATTTAATAAAAAAATAAATAAAAGAGGCATAGATGGGACATTTCTTAAATCAACAGAAGCCATCTACAAAAAAAACCCATAGCCAACAAAACTGAAAGCATTTCCACTTAACAATGAATAGAACCAGATAAGGATGTTCACTATTGCCACTACTATTTAACACAGTGCTGGAAGTTCTAGCCAATACAATCCAGCAACAGCAGGATATGAAGGGTATTTAAATGGGAACAGTGGAGGTCAAACTCTTGCTCTTTGCTTATATTATAATCTTATGCTTAGAAAATGACAGGGAGTCAATCACAAGGCTACTGGAAGTGATACACAAATGTATTCTGTCTTGAGATATAAAATTAATGTCCACAAATCAGTAGCCTTCATATAAGCCAATAACAGTAGCTGAGAATCAAGTCAAAGACACAATATCTTTTATAATGGTTTCAAAGAAAATGAAATACATGGGAATATACCTAACAAATATGAAGGTACTGGGAGAACTATGAAACCCTGAGAAAAGAAATAGCATACTATGTTAAAAAATGGAAGAACATGCCACGGTAATGGCTAGGAAGAATAAACATTGTAAAAATGCCCTTACTACCCAAAGTGATCTACATATTTATTACAATCCACACTAAAACATGAATGTTATTATTTGAAGAACCAGAAAAAAATTATTCCTTGTTTTGTATGGAACCTGAAAAAAAAACATAAATAGACAACTCAATTTTAAATAATAAAAACAAATCTGGAAACATTGCATTACCACACTTCAGATTATAAGTCTAAAGTGATCAAAATGGCATGGTACTGGCACAAAAATAGAAATATAGATCTATGGAATAGAATAGACAACCTAAAGATGAACACAAAAACATACCTCCATCTGGTCTTAGGTAAACAAAACAAAGGCATACACTGGGGAAAAGAATCCCTATTTAATAAATGGTGCCATGAGAACTGGTTAGCCATATGCAGAAGACAGAAACTGGACTCACACCCCTCACCATATAAAACATTTAATGCACACTGGATAAAAGATTTAAATTTAAGAGATGAAATGATAAAAACTAGAAGAAAGTGTGGGGAAAACTCTTGATTATATCAGCCTGGGGAAAGATTTTATGACGAGGATGCAATTGCACCAAAAATAAATAAATAGGGCTTGATCAAATTAAAAAACTTCTGCATAGCTAAGGGCACAACAACTAAAGCAAATAGACAACCTTCATAATTGGAGAAGTATTTGAATGCTATGATTCTGACAAAGGGTTGGTAACTAGAATCTACGGAGAATTCAAACTAATCAACAGGTAAAAGAGCAACCAATCTATCACTGGGCAAGAGACATGATCAGAATATTCTCTGTAAAAGATAGACAAATGGCCAAGATATGAAGACATGCTCATCATCCCTAATCATCAGATAAATGCAAATCAAAATCATCCTGAGATATCACCTACCCCCAGTGAGAATAACCCACATCACAAAGTCCCCAAACTGTGGATACTGGTACAGATGAAGAGAAAAGGGAAAACTCTTACACTTTTGGTGTGATTGCAAAGTAATACAGCCTCTTTGAAAAGAAATATGGAGAATCTTCAAAGAACTCAAATTCAACCTCCAATTTGATCCTGCAATCCTGTTACTAGGCATCTACCCAAAAGAAAAAAAAATTCCCTTTATCATAAGTACATTTGAACTAGATTGTTTATTGCAGCTAAATTTAACAATCAACAAAATGTGTAATCAATCCAAGTTCTCATTAACCCATGAATGGATTAATTAACTGTGGTATATGTATACCATCTAATACTATTCAGCCATAAAAAGATGTAGATGTCACATCTTTTGCATTAACCTCAATAGAGTTGAATAATATTATCTTTAGTAAAGTATCCCAAGAATGGAAGCAAGTATCCAATGTACTGAATACCAATATGAAGCCAGTAGATGAACTAATATATGCCCACACAAAAGGAAAACTCAATTTAATTCAAGTTGGTGGGGAGGAGTCCAAAGGAGGGGGAAGAGAGGAAGAGAGAGTGTGATTTGTGTGCTCCCACTTAATGGGCACAATGTAAGGGTATATAGCACACTTGCTGGGTGTGGGACACAACTACAACCGGGACCTCATCTCACAAATGCAAACATTATATCTTAATTATTTGTATCCTCATATTAATCTGAATTTTTTATTAAATGATAGCTGTGTACATTAATGAAGTCATGGGGTACAGAGTGGTGTTTTCATATACAATTTGAAATATTTTCATCAAACTGGTTAACATAGACTTTATGTCAATTTTCTTAGTTATTGTGTTAAGACATTTATACTCTACTTTTAGAAAGATTCACTTGTACCCAAAAATCCAGTGTACTCAATACTAATATGAAACTAGTAAATGAACAGCTACATGCCTACAAGAGAGAAAAATACAATTAAACTCAAGTGGTAAGGGGAGAGGAGGTGTGGGAGGGGCATTGGTAAATTCTCATTTAACTGACACAATGTAAAGGTATATGGCACACATTCTGGTGAAAGGCTGCACTACAACTTGGACTTTAGCTAACAAATGCAAACAATGTAACCTGATCATTTGTAAAGTCATATTAATCTGAAATAAAAAGAAAGTAATATGAACAGGTAATGAAACAGAAAAAACAAACAAACAAAATAAATACATAAATATTGTTCCTAGTTAGGATATGAAAGGAAAACAATTACCATGCTATATTCCACTTTCTAGAGTTTCTCTCCTTTCTTTTGCTGCAGATGAATGATAGAAATTGGCGAAGAGAAAAATAACTTGGTGATGATTTTTGGTCACAAGCCATAAGAAAAAAATGTTTAAAAAGTATCTAGAAATACAGTTGATCTTGTTTCAGGCAGATACGAGAACACACCCCAAAACAGCTGCACAAACAACTCCATCACAGAACTGTCTATCCTAGAGATTATTCAGTCCTCAGGTTTTGAAAGCAGTCAAAACGTCATCCACGGATTGAGGCCAACTCCATAGAACATGTCAACACATTTGTTCCTTCAATTTGTACCTAACTATTCTATCCTTTGGGGAAAAGAAATACATAGCCAGAGAAGTATTGCAATATTTCATTTTCCTGTTACTCCCTCTAACCAATATGGAAGTAACATGAAAGTGGAGAGCACAGGATTTGGAATTAAACAGGTATGGATTAAAATCCCCAACTCTATCATGGCCATTTATTACAGGTTACGTGGTAAGTCAGCTTTACATTTCTGTTCCTTTCCTGTTAACTGTAAAAATTATATATGAATATTTATTATATATGTCTGTGTATATACATTTATTATGTAAACACATATAGGTACACATACATACATCATAGGTTGTAAATATTAATATATATAATGATGTGCCTGCCATATGGTAGGTTCTGTATAGTAAATGTACTGGATACGAAGTTCATACTTGTGTGTATTAAAAATATCACTTTTTGTTTAAATTTAATTAAATCTTACTCCAACCCCCCATCACACTGGGCATGCAGTAAATTAAATATCATCCATTTTTGGACATCCCAAGAGTCTTACATAAAGCAAAACATTGGGGAAGGTCTCTGTCTGAATGTTTACACCAGACATCACTGATAAGCTCGCATTAGCCTTTTAAAATTGGGCAATTTGGTAGCTTCTGTACAATGCCAAGAATGGGAGTCTTTGCAAAGACCGGGCCTCAGATTCAGCATCCTTAGGTGTACAGCCTGTCCTTTTAAACACACATGCACACACACACATAGCTCAAGCACCCTAGTTTTCATCATAATCTAATTCACAATCTCCTACATAGTTTTTATTTTCTCATTATCTTGCTGCTTCTATCTACCACTTTCAAAGTATTCACCTCTGGTCCTCTATGTCCAGCTCTTCAATGAGTTGAAACTTTCCAAGGCCAGTAAAAGATTGTTGTTTGTTTGTGGTAAATTTTGAAACATAAACTATACCCAAACTCTAGGCAAAGCCATAGAATGGCCTAACAACCTCCCAGAAATAGGATAGTAGAAAATACAGACGAAAAAAGACACATAACTTATTTTTTATATTTCTTTTGACAAATAAGAAAAGTAAATAGTTCACATTATCTCAGTGATCCTTTTCCACTTGTCATAATATAGGAGGCCCTGAAAGTCTTCATATATAGAGGAACATGAGAAATTGTAGATAAATGTACCTTTATTTACGGAATATTCACTAAAAATATTTTTAAAATATTCTATATGTGTTAGCCACATCTTTCTACATACACATGAAGTCTTCACTCCCACTCACAGTGAACATATTCCAAGATATCTGTTGTTAATATTTTTCTTCCTTTGTGTGGCCATTTGTGGGGCACATTGTGTATCATCTCCAAACAAAATACTAACGTAGGTGAAATGGGTGCTTCATCTGCTTCCTTTCCTGATACTTACTTAGAGTCCCTCACTCTTACCCATGTGCCCAACACTCTCATAGATCTCGATGCTCCACCCATGCCTATAGTTACCAACATATGCTCTTCACTTTCAAACTAAGGGATGACTCCTCAATCTCACTGCTCTAACTGGGAAAGTGTTAGTCACCTATGCATAACGTCTCTCACTAGGCAGCATTCTATATTTAGAACTTTGGTTCCACTATTAATATCCATGTTCTAATTGCTAACTAATCTGACAAATAAATTTACAATACGATAATGTATCAAATCTTGCATATAACATCTGCAATTTAATATCATAAATCCTAACATAGTTATGTTAAGTAGTGTGGTAGGGCTGATGCCCGACATATACTAAGAGACCAAGGATACTTTCAGGGCAATTGAAATCTCACCACTTGGGTATGATCCATTTGGACTATGGGTAGAGTTAACACATGGCCTTGATGTCATTTTGTCTCACTTTTAAATGCTGGCTTTAAAATCAACCCAGAAAATGCTTAAAAATATATATGGTTTCCTGGGCCTCACTCTAGAGGCATTGAATAAAAGCTGGGGGTTGTGAAGGTGACCCAGGACCCAGGTAATAGATTTTATTTTGAAGGCTTCTGGGTGGTTTTAATGTGCAGTTAAAGTTGAGAACCACTGCCTTAGAGCATTTGAAAGTTTGGGTAAGTAGACATAACTCTTCCTGATGAATAAAGTAAAAATGAGAAACTAAGAGCTGCATTTATTAGAGGATTTGCAAAGACTGATTAATTCTTCCTTGCCAACTATGTTGCATTCCACAATGAAAAAAACTATACTTGTTAACATATTCACTGAGAACCAAGAATCCTCTAGTATCGTAGCCATTATCATTTGGATGTCATACTCTGCCTTATTTATAATTGATATCCAATCACCAATTACATCTACACTAGAGAATTTTATCAAATATATGCTTCAGTGTTTCTTCCAGGACTGTAATGATTAATGGCCTGGTAATTTTTCTGGTTACAAGATGCTCCTGGCACCTGTTGAATCTGTAGATGGTAATGTTACTCATTTGACCTGCTGGTTGTTCTTCTTTTGCTGGTCTTTGATGAGCTGTGTTAAGAAGTCTCTGATACTTTCTTACAAATTCAAACAGATGTTTCCCAACTTGTGAGTCAGTGATACATGATGCAAACCTAAAGCAGTAAAATTAAGAGCATTTAAGTTTTTAATCAAATTAGAAGTCCATGCCTTGTCTTGTACAGCACTAGCCCTAAGGGTGGCAAATAGAACCTTGGCTCAGAGGGTTTTAATCTCATCCTTGACAGAGAAAAACCTATCTGTTTTCCTTGAGAAACATTTTTCCTTCATTTCCTCTTTAATTCATTTGAGATAATAAATATAATTGCTCAGTGGTGATGTATTGTGATGATAGATGCATTTGCCCATTAAGTTTGGCCCTAGAAAACCATCAGATTTCTCATGGTGCATTCAGCAACTTTCATCACTGACTTGGGTAAGATTGAAATTATCAGGCTAGAGCTAAAGTCCCTTGACCCAGTTCATTTCTCTTTGATGTCACTCTGTAAAAGATTTCTTTTTTTCCTTACAGAATTTTGCTGCAGAATCTGAGAGTTTTAGGAAGATATCATATTCAGATGAAAGGAAGTTAATGATAAAGCATATCACATTTTGCATTTTTACACTTGTGATCTCTACCCCACTGCATTTTACTCCCAAAATGATAAATTTCATATATTGCTAATATTATTAATTCTTATATTTTCTTTTTTTAATTTCAGATTAATATGAGGGTAAAAATTATTGAGTTACATTGTTTGTGTTTGTTAGGTAAAGTCCAAGTTGTAATTGAGCCCTTTACACAGGGGATGTTGCTGCATACCCTTACATTGTGAACATTAGGTGAGTGCTTACCAGTCGTCCCCTCTTTCTCATCCCTTCTCCCTCCTTTCCTCCAAGTTAAATTTAATTGTGTTTTTCTCTCATGTGGGTGTATAGATGTTTATCTTTTGTTCTCATATTTGTATTGGGTACATTGGATACTTGCTTTTCCATTCTTGTTGCACTTTACTAAGTAGAATGTTTTTTATATCAACCTGGATGGATTAATTCTAACCTGAAGATCAATTCTTATATTTTCTGATAAATTTCTAAAAACCTTAAAATTCTCACATGATTTTCTGTGAAACCAGTACTGAGAAGCAGAGATTGTTAAATGTCAATGAATAGCTGATACCTTCTTAAGAGATGCATAAGCTTCTAAAACAGTGATTCTGCCAGGATCACAATTACTAGCAATTACTGATACCAAATGGCCCAAGTAAAAAAAGAGTTGAACCCAAAAGTCCATGTTGTATGTCTTCAACTATAAAAGTCCCTAATTACCACCATGATTTAAAACTTGTACAAATATTATATAATTGAGGATATATAATCAATTAATAAATGTTTCTTAATTACCTACTATGAACAAGTCATGAATATCCAAAATGGATAATATGCAATCTATGTCCTAAGGATACTAAAGTATAAGAATAAATAACCTAGTCAATATTCAAATTCTTCTGAAACTATAATCTCATATAGTTTTCTCAGTCTCCACCAAAAAATATTATATAGGAAGAGTTGTGTTGTAATCATCACCCTGTAAGTCAGCCTTAGCCCAACATCTATATACTACTAATAGTTACAGTCCTGTTCTATATAGATGCTGAAGATATCTCTCAAGGATTTGAATTTCAGACGAGGAAAAATAATGGAGAACCTATTAGAACCTTTCCTCATCTGTAAGTTAACTATTCTCTTTAATAATTATATTAGTCAGGGCTATCCAGAAAACCAGAAGGAACAGAATGTATGTGTACATGTATGTGTGTGTGTTTGTATACTTCTATACAAACATGATATTTAACATATGTATATGTGTATATAATATTATATAAAAAATAGATCTATATAAAACATAGGCTCATGTGATTATGAAGGCCAAGAAGACCCAAGATCTACAGTCCCAACATCTGCATAGGACACCCTACGGTATAGTCTTAGTCTAAAAGTTGGTAGGCTCAAGACCCAAGAAGAGTCAATGTTTAATTTTGAGTCTGAAGGCAGGAAAAGAGCAATATCCCAAGTTGACCAGTCAGGTAGGAGAAGTTCCCTTTTACTCATGGAATAGTCGGCTGTTTTGCTCTATTCAGCCGTTCAACTGATTAGATGAGTCCCACTCACATTAGAAGCAATCTGCTTCACTCAGTCCACCAATTCAAATGTTAATTTCATCCCAAAACATCTCACAGATGCATGAGGAATAATATGTAGTCAAATATCTTGGCACGCTGTGGCCAAGTCAGTTTGGCACATAAAATTAACTATCACAGTAAAGACGAAAATATGACTTAAATCTAGAAGTTCAGACTTACAAAATCTAGTAATTTCTTATTGATTATTACAAATGTTACATAAATGTTACTTGACAAAGAAAATGAGAATCACCAAGAATGATTGGATATCTCAGCCACTGCTAATGATTTTATTAATTCACATACTATAGAATTTTAGGAATGTCAATAACATATGAAATCAAAGGTAACAAAAGCTATCACTAGGGATATGAATCCTGATACAGCTTCAGTAATTTGGCACAATGAGCTGGCAACATAGAATTATTATCATTTTGATCCATTTTCTTTCTAAAAAGTAGATGTTTCCCTTAGTAAGTGTTTCTTCTTAGGAAATAGTAAAATGCAGTAGGGTAAAGGATCTATGTATTCAATAAATGACTGGGAAAATCAACATCCAAGCCATTATCCATCGTATATGAACTGTAAGAAAGAACACCTCCCCCAACATATTACTGCTAGTATTAGCAATTCTTCAAAAACCTGCAACCTTTCTTGCCACAGAAATCGAGAAGAAAGATGTGCACCCAGTATTCTACCACTGGGTATTATTAGAGATAGCATGAAAACAAGTTGATTTTTTTCCTTTTCCTCTTTCAATGAAACGATCTGTAAAAACAAAACAAAACAAATAAAACAAAACAAAATGAAAAATGTCAAGAACCACAGCTAAGCTAAAGCAAGCCAAAAGCAAAGCTAAGCTATGCAAGCCAAAGAATGCCAAGCCAGAGAGAAATACTGTTTATTTTGAATTCCACCTAACAATGTGCTTACCATTTATGGAAAATCACAAAGCAGCTAAAGAAAATTCACACCCTAGTGATATATTGTTCTGTGTAATTGGTTCTTGAAGATTTTTTCAAGTTTTATCTAAGAGGTTAGGAAATGCTGTTATGCCTCATTGCCCATTATCTAACTCAGTTTTATGATGACATATTCTTCCCTTCTGAATACTTTACCTTTCCAACTGGTAAAACAATAAAAAGAAGACTTTTTGTTAAAAAAATATTTTTCTTACCACTATTCTGATTCCCCATTCAGCATCATTACTTCGCAAATCAAATGATTGTATTCCACAATAAATCAGAGAAAGAAATACAAACAGGTAAAACTTTCTAACTTATTTCTCTCTCTAATGATGCTTCTGAAGCAAATATAGCTATTTTTCTACAGATTATGGAAGTGGACTAAATAGATAAATATGTGCAATAGACCCAAATTGCCAATATTATGAGTTTACCAGGATTTGAATGATTGGTGTGTTGCTATATGGAGCACATCTCTAGTTATAATGGATGACATTGCATAAAATAAGGCTCTTTGGTAAATTTAAATGGAGAGTTAGGACAGAAATTAACCACTTCTAGCACCTAAAATATGGCTGTATGTAAGAACACATTGCACAACTAATCTCATTTTTCTTTCATGAAGTTTACCTTAAAAATATAAAATCTGGGCTCAGTGCCTGTAGATCAAGTGGCTAGGGCACCAGTTACATACACCGGAGCTGGTGAGTTTGAATCCAGCCCAGGCCTGCCAAAAACCATCTATAATCAAAAAATAGCCGGGCATTGTGGTAGGCGCCTGTAATCCCACCTACTTGGGAGGCTGAGGCAAGAGAATCACTTAAGCCCAAGAGTTTGAGCTTGCCATGACCTGTGACATCACGGCACTCTACCCAGAACAACAGCTTGAGACTCTGTCTCAAAATAAATAAATAAATAAAAATAAAAAACTGTAAAATCTGTAGCTTTTTCCTTTCAAACTGGACAATATTTTTTTCTTCTATTAAGTCATATACACATAGATCATGAATACATTTATGAATATGTGAGTTACAATGTGTTGATCTTTTATACCATTTGGAGTGCTTACATCAAACTAATTAATATAGCTTTCACCTCATTTACTTGATTATTGTGTTAAGACATTTATGTTCTATATTTGATAGATTTGACTTGCACCCTTGCAATATGCTCCATAGGTGTGATCCCACCATTAATGGTGATAGCCAATGTAAGTAAAGGTACAGAGGAACAGGTACTCTTATTCATAGCTAGAAGAAAATATAAACTACAAGAAGGAAATTTTATGATTTTCCAACATGTACCAAAAGACTTAATAGTGTACATAATCTTTGCCCCAGAAATTTTTTTACTAAAAATATGGCATAAGGAAATATTATAGAGGTGCAAAAATGAGAAAATATTAACTATAAAACTGACTGTTCATTACAGCATTTGATATAGAAAATTTAGAAATTATCTACTAGTGCACTTACAGGTAAATCAGTTAAACAAATTATTGTATATCCGTTTAATAGAACAAGGCCACAAAAAGCACTCATAATAAAAATTTGTTTTAAAAGATTAAAAATCCGCTTGATATATTAACAAAGCAAGTTACAAAATAATATGATGCCATCCTCACAAAAGTATTTAAAAATATTGACAGTGCTAATCTTGAGTGATTTTATTTACTTCTTTCCTTGCTTGTGCTATGTATTCTCTATAGTTATCATTTACTATTTTAAAACGAGAACAAAAAGTGATTTTAAAAAGTAGAGATCTGCCTTTTTTTCTGGGACTGGTTCACAAGGAAAAAAGAAAACAAATACCCTTTTAACTAGACTCCCTTGTAGTATTCTATAACTGTTAGCAAGATGAAATCGCCTAATAAGAGGGGGAACAGAACCTTGCACCTAGATTTTCAATCAACCAATAAATTACCACCATGAAACATTTCAATTTTCAGTAGCTTGAGGTTTTTGCAAGAAGACAATGCTTAATTCTGAAAACATCAGTATATTTAATAAGACATGGATTATATAATATTGACCTGAAATGAGAAGTTTGGAGACAAAGTAAGGTTTTTTGTTTTGTTTTGTTTTTGTAGAGACAGAGTCTCACTCTATGACTCTCGGTAGAGTGTTGTGGCATCACACACCTCACTGCAACCTCCATTTCCTGGGCTTAGGCGATTCTTTTGACTCAGCCTCTTGAGTAGCTAGGACTACAGGTGCCTGCCGCAACACCCAGCTATTTTTTTGTTGCAGTGAGCAAAGAATGGAAGTAAGATGACATGGAAGCTGCTTACCCTGCCTTTGATGGGTGTGGTTCTTATCTAATCTCAAGTATTTCTTATTCACAGTTAAATAATATATCATCATAAATTTTTTCTACTGTATTCTGCCATTTTTCATTTTGACCCAAAACTGAATCCTAAAGCCCATTTTTATGGAATAAATCAATCTGTCAATTCCCTGATGGAAAATACAGGCTTAGTCAGCGAGGAGCCTTTGTTTTGATATCCTTGCTGTTACACAGATTTCAAGCTGAGCTGTATCATCTTAGTATCTGGATAGGAGATTTCTAATCCTGGCACAAGTATGAAAATAGCCATTGGAGCTCATTCTTCTGAATCAGCAATTCTTACTTTGATTTCAAAAAAATAGTTTTCCTTTCAAAACCAGACTGCTATTTATTACTAGGAAAGATATGACTTATTTTCTGAAGGATTTGAAGGGAGAACTCTGATATATAAGCCAGGTATATCAGTCAAGATAAGCGAGGTTATGCTGTGATAAGGATACCAATAAATAGGAAGTAAATAAATAAAAGAAAAAGCACTAAAATATTAGTGGCTTAAGAAAAAAAATGTGTATTTTCTGTAATGCTACATATCCATGATTGGTTTCTGGAGGTGAAGATGGTGGTGGACGGGTGTTCTTCTCATTGCAGTTACTCAGAAATTCAGTCTGAGATGGCAAACACAATCTTTAACATCTTTAGCTGCAGAGACAGAGGGAAAAAAGCCTAGGAAACATCTCCTATGGACAATTAAATCTGGTCTTTCTAGCCCTGATGTGAGGTACATCGCTTCTACTCATAACCCATTAGACAAAATGAATTACACAGTTTTAGCAAACCATGAGGGAATCAGGAAGCACAATCTTATAAAGGGCTCAGAAAAGTAAGGGAATGTGACCTATTTGGAGAAAAGCATCAATGACTATCTTCCATTGTTTAGATGTTTAAGCCCTCTAAAACTCATTGAAATTTGATGGCCAATGTTGAAGACAGAGCTTAAATAAGAGGTGTCTGGGTCATGGGGGTGGATCCTTCATGAATAGATTAATGTTCTCATTCAGAATGAATGAGTTCATGAAATAACTGATTATTAAAGAGCCTGGCACCCACCCCTCTCTCCTGTTTCTTCTCCTGCCACATAATCTCTGCACATACCAGCTCCCCCTTATCTTTTGCCATCAGTGGAATTAGCCTGAGGCTCTCAACAGATGCAGATGCCCAAATGTGAACATTCCAGTTATCAGAATCATGAGTCAAATAGACTTGTTTTCTTTATAAATAACCCAACTTCATGTATTCCTTTATAGCAACACAAAGCAAACTAAGACACTAGTAGAACAAGTATTTCCTTTTAATCATTTCAATTTCAGTTTGCCAAAACTGTTTGTGTGTATGTGTACATGTCTGTGACAGAAGGAAGTTCTACACACAGAGACATAATTAATCACTCTTTCCTTTCTTTAATTTCATTTTCTCATTTTATCCACATCTTCTCAGTCTGTTCATTTGGTAATCTAGTCTTCTGTTAAATATTGGTATTGTGCAGCAATAACCTTGTGAATAACACTCATAAATAGCCATGTTATATATTCCCTTAGGTCAGATAATTTAAGATTGGAATGTGGAATTTTCATCCCCATACAAAGGCATAGAAATAAAACAATCTTATGACAAATGACAGATGGGTTAAGTAAGAGATAAAGGAGGAAATCATTAAATTCCTCAAACATAACAAATGAAGTTACAAGTTACCAAAACCTGTGGGATTCAGCAAATCAGTCCTAAGAGGGAAATTTAATGCATTAGAAGCATACATCCAAAAAAACAGAAAGAAAGTGCATCAATAACCTAATTAATCATCCCAAGGATATGGAAAAGAAGGGAAATCCAATCCCAAACCTAGCAGAAGAAAAGAAATAGCCAAAATTAAATCAGAAATAAATGAAATTGTAAAGAAAAGAATCACTCACAAAATTAATGAAACAAAACATTGGTTGTTCAAAAAAGATTTAAAAAATTGATAAACCTTTGGTCAAGTTAACTAGGAAAATAAAAGTAAAATTTCTAATAACTTCAATCAGAAACAAAAAAGGGGGAAATAACAATGGATATCAGAGAGACACAAGGGATTATCTCCAAATACAAGAAACTCTATGCCCAGAAATCTAACAATGTGAAGAAAGTGGACCAATATTTGGAATCACACCCTCTCCCTAGATTTAGCCAGGTAGTAATAGATCTCCTGAACAGACACTTTCAAGCACTGAGATCAAAGAAAGAATAAAAAAATCTCCCAATGAAAAAATGCCCTGATTCAGACAGCTTCATACAGAATTCTATCAAATCTTCAAAGAAGAGCTTATTGTCATACTATAGAAATTAATCCACAACACTGGGGAGGAAGGAATCTTCCCCAACACATTCTACAAAGCATACATCACCCTGATAGCAAAACCAGGAAAAGATCCAAATACAAAGGAGAACTAGAGACCAATTTCACTAATGAGTATTGATGCAAAAAATACTCAACTAAATCTTAGCCAAAAGATTACAGCTACACATGAAAAATATTATACACCACAATCAAGCAGGCTTCATCCCAGTGATGACTGGTTAAACATACACAAATCCATAAAGGTAATTCACCATATCAATAAAAGCAAAAACAAAGACCAAATGCAGAAAAAACATTTGAAAAAATGCAGGATCCTTTTCTAACAAAAACACTTAACAATATAAGCATAGGTGGCACATTTCTTAAATCAACTGAAGTCATCTATGACAGACCCACAGCTATCATACTGAGTGAAGTAAAACTGAAAGCTTTTTTACTTAGGAAATGAACCAGACACTGTTGGTCTCTATCACCTCTGCTATTCAACTAGTGCTGGAAGTTCTAGCTAATGCAATCAGGCAAGGGAAGGATATAAAGGACATCCAAATGGGGGCAGCGGAGGTCAAACTCTTACCCTTTGCCAGTGATATGATCTAATACTTAGAAAATAACAGATACTCAACCACAAGAGTCCTGGAAGTGATCAAGAAATACAGAAACATCTCAGGGAATAAAATCAATATTCACAAATCAGTAGCCTTTATATACACCAATAGCAGCCAAGTTGAGAAGCTAATCAAACATATAATTCCCTTCTCAGTAGCTTCAAAGAAAATGAAATAATTAGAAATATACCTAACAAAAGAGTTGAAATTCCTGTTCAAAGAGAACTATGAAAACTTAAGAAAGGAAATAGCAGAAGACATTAAAAAGTGGGAGAACATACCATGCTCTTGTATGGGAAGAATCAACATTGTTAAAATGTCTCTACTACACAAAGCAATATACAGATTCAATGTAATCTCCCTTAAATTATCACGACCATACTTTGAAGAACTGTAAAAAATAGTACTTCATTTTCTATGGAACCAGAAAAAATTCCATATAGCTGAAGCAATCTTTAAAATTAAAACAACACTGGAGGCATCACTCTACCAGACTTCTGGTTATATTACAAGTCCACAGTTCAGTACAGAGATATACATATGAAACAGAAATAGAGACATAGACATATGAAACAAAATATAAAACCAAGAGATGAAACCAGTCTCTTCTCACCATCTGATATTTGATAAACCAAACAAAAGGATATACTGGGGAAAACAATCACTATTCAATATATGGTAGTGAGAGAATTGGATAACCACATGTAAAAGACTGAAACTTGGCTCACACTGTTCACTACTTACAAAAATTGACTCAAGATGGATATAATATTTAAATCTAAGACATAAAATTTTGAAAATCCTGGAAGAACATGTGATGTTGTCCCGGGAAAAGATTTTATGAAGATGACATCAGCAGCAATCAAAACAAATGTGACTTAATTAAACTGGAAAGCTTTTGCATAGCCAAGAATATGACAACTAAAGCAAATATACAACCTTCAGAATAGGAAAAGATATTTGCATGTTACAAATCTGACAAAGGCATGATAACTAGACTTTGCAGAGAACTCAAACTTATCAACAAAAAAGAGCAAACAATCCCATCTATCACTGGGCAAGAGGCATGATCAGAACCTTCACTGGCAAAGACAGATGAATGGCTAACAAACATCAAAAAAAATGCTCAACGACCCTAATCATCAAAGAAATGCAAATCAAAATCACCCTGAGGTATCACTTAACCCCAATGAGAATAGCCCCCATCACAATGTCCCAGACTTGCAAATGTTGGCATGGGTGTGGAGAGAGAGGGACACTTTAACTCTATTGGTGGAACTGCAAACTAATACAGCCTCTTTGGAAAGAAGTATGGAAAATCCTCAAAGAATTCAAATTAGACCTCTTTTTACCTCACAACTCCACTACCGGGCTTCTACCCAGAAGACAAACAAATTATTTTATCATAAAGACATTTGCACTAGAATTTTTATTGCAGCTCAGTTTATAATCACCAACATAAGATGTGGGAAAAACCTAAATGCCCATCAACTCTGGAATGGATTAACAAGCTGTGGTATATGTATACTATGGACAACTATTCAGCTGTAAGAAAAGATGGTGACTTTACATCTTTTGCATTTACCTGGATGGATTTGAAACACAATCTTCTTACTAAAGTATCATGATAATAGAAAAGCAAGTATATAATGTACTCAATTTTATTATGAAGCCAGTAGATGATCTAACACATGCCCATATAGCAGAAAAAATTCTATTCAAGTTGGAGGAGGGGTAATCTGTGAGGGGTGGCGAGGGGGAATTGGCATGCTCCCACTTAATGTGTATAAGACTGAGGTGTATGTCACACCACTTGGATGTGGGACACAACCACAAGTGGTACTCTACCTAACAAATTCAAAAATTGTGACCTGGTTGCTTGTTGACCTCATAATAGCCTAGAATTTTAAAAAGAGATTGGAAGGTGTCTAAGCAAAGACTTTTAAATTACTAGAATTCCTAGACAAATACAAATAAATTCACTTCATAATTAAGGGCTTTTTGCACATATCAAGAAACAGAAATGATATACAAGACAGGATGCCAACAGAGAATTTTAACACCAAGCAAAGCATCAAGAACCCTTAGAGTTCATTATAAAGAATAAGGAAAAAGCCTAGTTACTGGGACAAAATCAGACACTAGATGAGCAGCAAAATGTGTTGCTGAAGTATGGAAGAAGTAGACAAATCCTCTCTAAATCCCTTCTGATTAGAAACAGGCTTAGTGGTCCCACAGAGAAGGGAAATGTCATTCCTGGTGGTGGAGAATAAACGGTCATAGGAATTGAAAAGATATAGAGGTAGAGTGACAAGCAGACGGCCTCTACCAGGAGTGGCAAACTCAAATGTCAAACATGAATAAGGCAGGAATAACGCATGTGTAAAGCTATAAACCTGGACTAATAAAGAACAATAGGTGCTGAGAATCTGCTACTGAAACCCACTGTGGCATCTGCCTACTTATATTGCCTTTCAAAACACTGTGCAGCAGTTACACACACACACACACACACACACACACACAAAAAAAAAAACACTGTGTAGACCAAGCAAAATCTGTTCAAAACTATAACACTACTGTAAGTTTATAAATACTAGCCTGCTAATTCTACCTTGGTCCTTCTGCCCTATTTTATCTTTTTAGTATCAGCTTATTTACCCCATATTGTCCAGAGACTATATTTGGACCATATGCCTCTAGACTTCTTGCATTACTTTGGAGGAACATGAGTTTTGGGGCATCCTGGATTGTTTCTTCCTTAATTGTACACTCTTCTTTTCTGTTCACCTGACTTTTGATCAAACTTTTATCCTGACCTTTGCTTTTATCGAGTGTAGTTTGCTGCTTTGATTCTGTCTTTTCTGATCCCTTAGTATAGCCTATTTCCTAAAACCTTCTTTAAAATGAAACTTCTCCAGTTCTAGATTCTTAAAAAGCATCCATAATCTGCAGCAGCAATAACATAAAACATTTGGTGATACCTATTGTGCATCAAGATTGACTCTTGAGAGAGTGAGTTAGGCTTTTAAATGCAAATCATGATCTCACCCTTTTCCAATTCTTAGGTTTTTTTCTCACATTTACTCCATTCCAAATAACTGGAATTCCCTGACCTTAAAATCACCTCTTAGCTACAGAAAAATTGTCTCCTCTTTGAAGACAAAGCAATTGGTTAATATTAGCTTGAGTAGATTAACAGGGGATGCCAAGTAAGGTAATAATTCCTCAAAGTCATCTCCTAGGAATAGCATGGTAATCTCAACATCATACCCAAATACCCCAAATTAGGTAGCATGATTGCTAAAGAGAGGACATACACATTTTTGGCTCAATTCATACCAAAAGAAACTGTAATTCTTAATCTTTTCTTCTTAGTAAAAACTACTAAATTGAATGCAAGAAAAACAAGTTATAAGAAAAAATGTACTAATTCTAAAATCCTGCAAAATCTCTCTAATTTCAATCCTTAAGAAAACAAGGCCCATATAGAAATTTTTTCCCATTTTCTTG
The DNA here is from genome assembly GCF_000181295.1 of Otolemur garnettii. Lineage (NCBI taxonomy): Eukaryota > Metazoa > Chordata > Mammalia > Primates > Galagidae > Otolemur > Otolemur garnettii. Next base: position 5,133,162 of record NW_003852520.1, read on the forward strand.
ACAACAGTCCTTTCAAACTGTTCTGTGAAATGTTTCTCTTGCCAATAGGAACAAAAGAATGTGCAGGTGTGCATTAGTCATTGAAATCTAAAAGAAAATCAGCCCCCACCCATAGTTTCCAGGTGCAGAAGAAACCAGGGCATGGCTTCTGTGCTGTGACAATTAAAGCACTGAAGTAAAGCACTTGGAAAATTCCTTTTAAGAGTTGCCAGAGCTTGGTGGGTAAGGAGACTGATTGCAGTACTGATCTGTGGGTGTGTCTAAGAAGACAATGGGGGGATTAACAATCCCTTTTACACTGGGCAAGCTGGAAAACTGTTAATTGACTAGTGGCAGCTACTGCTATTTTGGAAACTAGAGTTATTTGTCACTCTTTGTCTTGGATTCCTAGCCAGTTCAAAGCCTTGGCTGAGCTGCTTCCCCATCTCCCATTCAAAGGGTCTGACATAGGGGACAGAATACTTAGCAGCTTTTAATTAGTGCTCTGCAGGTCTTAGTGCCACACACCTTAATCACTGCTTTCCAGGACACTTACTTGTTCCTTTTCTTTGGTCATTTTCCTCACTGAATATACTGGGAACTCTTGTGTCTTTTAGCTGTTGTGTATTCTGGCTTTTTATACCTTTAGTACCCACCTACAAACCATGTCCTTAGTAGTAAACCACAAATACTCACTTATATGAAGAGGAATAATTTTACAAACCCTCCCTCCCTCCCTTTATACTTATACAGAGCCTCTATGAACTCATCCTATTTTTATCTTGCTTTGAACCTTGCTTTGACATGCCCATGTCTCTAAATTTAGCATTTAGACTTGATAGCTCTACCATTTAACTTCAGTTTTCCTCAGTCATACAATCTTGATAAGAAGGCTATATGTTTTGGGTTCCTGGTACCTGTGCTATCTTCAGTGGTGCCCCTGTTATGGATTTAATCTTAGACATCCTGATACTCATTCTGGTCTTTTAATTAACACCATAATACTCAGTTCCTCAGTGGGTTTAGTTTCTCTGAAAGGTACACAGCATGAATGCATCTGTCACCATATTCTTCTTCCTCCAAGTCTAAACTTAATTCCATTACTTGCTTCCTTGAAAACAACTCAAGCTTTAGAGTCAAAGTTACCTGAAAGTTTGAATACTAATTCCATACTGAATGATTGCATAGCTTTGGGCAAGTTATTTCACCTTTCTAAGCCTTATATTCTGCAAAATTAATGTATGATTCCCTCTTATCAAGATCATACTCTACTTTAAAATATTTTCAAAGCATCTAGTATATTGTAAGCAACCAACAAACATTAGTTCTGTTCTCCAAGTTAATCCCCTAGTATCTTCTCCACTTCTGATATGTACGTAGTGTTTAAGATGTAACCCTCTGTGGCATGACCCCTTCATCTCACCCACAAATGACAAAGATAAAATTATAATACCATCAGGAACTAAGAGTTTTGTAGAAACTAAAAGGCCAAGGAAGCATATTCACAACAGAAGAAAGTACACAGAAAAAATAATAGCCTAAGTAAGGAGTTACCTTGATCTAAGAGTTTTTATGCATTGCTCATTCAAACATTAGCCTATCTCCAAGCATGAATAATCTGAAGAGTGTAAATAGAGCTAAGTAGGAGCTCATGGTTATATTGAAAGACTAAAAGGAAAGGTTAGTGAAAGCTTATAATAGGCAATTATTCTAAAATGAACATTTTAAGACTGTGTCTGGATGAGCTAAGAGGTAGGCTCCTCTCACTGAGTACATTTCTTATATTTTTAAATATATTCAGGCAAAAGCTCTTGTGCCAGGGACAAGTAATATGAAGGAGCTGAACCTCAAACTTGAGCACATTAAAAACCACCAAATGGGAGTGGTGCCTATGGCTCAAAGGAGTAAGGTGCCAGCCCCATATACCGGAGGTGGCAGGTTCAAACACAAACCCTGCCAAAAACTGAAAAAAAAAAAAAAACACCAAATGAAGGCATACAAGTAAGCATATGGAAAAAGAAAGCAGTACATAGAGCTTTCTGAATACCTCTTCCAGACTTATCATGATGATGTATGATTCAAAGATAATTCTAGGTTCTTCAAGAATCAGGCTTCAGAAAACTCTAGGCAACAAAAACATAATAAACATTCTCCCTTCTCTATTTAGTCATGTTGGGACTATCAAGCACAGTGATCACAAATATCACCATGTGACTAAATTCAGTCAATTATAATACCACATTCTTATATATGATTGATCTATGGTTAGACATATACCTGATAATTATACCAGAGTCTTTTCATAATATATGATATAGAAACAATAGGAGAGTAAGAGTTTCTTTTCTGTTTGGATTACCACATGAGGAAGCAGAATTGGAGCCATTTTTCTTACTGCCAAGAAAGAGCCTGAATAAAAACAAAATGAGTCTATCAAATAAAAGTCCAACAAAATGAGTCCAACAAATAAAAACTATCTGGCATACAAGAAGAAAGGCCAAGTCCTGACAACATCCTAAGAGTCCTCTGATCCAGATTGCCCTTAAGCCAGAATCCACTCTTGGACATAAAAGTTAAGGATTGTATGTTTGTGTTCCACCCAAATTCTCACGTTGAAATTTTAATCCCCAATGTGATTGTACTTGGAAGTGGAGGTATTTTGGAAGTGATTATGTTACAAGGATAGAGCCCACATGAATGGGTTTAGTGACCTCACAAAAAAGATCTCAGAGAGTCCAAGTTAGATGGCTCATACATGTTAATCTTAGTACATGGGGAGGCTGAGGCATGAGGATTGCTTGAGCCCAAAAATTTGAGACCAGCCTCAGAAACACAATGATACTCCATCTTTATAAAAAAAAAAAACTTTTTTAATTAGCCAGGTGTGGTGGTGTGCACCCCAGTCTCAGCTACTCAGGAGGCTAAGTAAGGAGGATCACTTGAGCCCTAAAGTTGGAGGTTACAGTCATCATGCAATTGCCCTCTAGTCTAGAAAACAGAGAAAGACCTTATCAAAAAAAGAGGGAGAGAGCTCTTTCATCCATTTAATATGTGAGGACACAACAAGAAGGGTGCTTATAAACCAGAAAAATGAACCTTCCCCAGACACTGAATCTTCGGGTGCCTTGATATTGAACTTCTACCCTCCAGAACTGTGAGAAATAAATGTTTGTTACTTAAATGTCCAGCCTATGATAATCTGTTAATAGCAGCCTGAACTAACTAAAAAAATGAGATAACTAAGTTCTTTTGACTTAAGTTGGTTTTTTGTTGAGTTTTAATTGTTTACAATCAAAAGACTTCTCTCTTAACTTCATTAAACGCAATTCCCTCCCCTACAATAATAAGACCTTAGAATTTTTTTATGTATTTTGTTTTGTTTTCTTTTGTTATTAATTGTTTTTAAGGATACATAGTCTTACTATGTTGCCCAGGGTGGTCCCAAACTCCTGTCCTCAAGCTATCTTCCTGCCTCAGCCTCTCAAAGTGCTAAAATTACTGGCATGAGCCCCTCCACCTGGCTAATAAGACCTTGTTTTTCAGAAGGGATACAAGTACTATGTTAGACTACAATTTGAAATCATGCAGCTGCTTCTAGCAACTTGCTTATATTTTTTAAATTCAAGCATTTGAACATACATAAATATACTGAAATGTTAATATTTAAAATTTTAGCAAATAAAATAAAATGATAGTCACAAGGCCCCAAATCCACATACTGCTCAGTGTTCAGTAAGAACAATTATTGCACATGCATCAAAATAAGCATATAATGGAACCCAATTCACATGACTATTTAACCAGAGATTTTTCATTATAAAGTAAAATAATGTTGAAGAATTTGGGGGGGTGTACATTTTGAAAATTATAATTAACTAACTATGAATCTTAGGTTGTATTAAGCTGGATTTAGTAGGAAAACACATCTTTATTTCGCATAACAGTAAAACTTCATCAAAAACAGCAAACTTTTACCAAGCAAGGTCACCTCAAACTACTCTGTCAACATTACTGTAATCCCTATTCCTCATAGAACACAGAAATCTTGTATATTTTAAGCATTTTAAATGTTTTACCCAACTATAAATTAAAACTTATCCTATGCAATGAGCCTGTCATGAACTAAGTGTTCCTTAAAAACACTAGAAGAGCTGAACAAAATACAAAGGAAAATCTGAATGTTTCACAGAACTTCTATAACAGACTGGAATTGAAGAAGCCAAGAACCCAAAGAAGAGGCAAACTCCCTGAAGTGAGCCCAATATTCTGTATGCCTTGGGGTATTTGTTGATTTTAGGCTGTGCAGGAAGAAACTAAGCAGAACAGAAAACAATTGAGAAACCCAATGAAGTTATTACCCTACTTAATTTCTTTGGGTAGATAATTTTGGAATTCAAAATATTCAAAGGAGGGGGACCTCTGAGAAACCCATCAGGCTCAATTGGGATCTCATGAGAGAAAGATACTGGGAGTAAAAGGAAAAGTGGTCCAAGCTTTACAAAAATTGAAATCCAGCATTGATTCAGCTCAGCTACTGGATAGATAAAGGTGATCAGCCCCTACTCTGGCTACTTGTCAAAAAATAATTTTCTCTCTCTGAAATAATATCATATTATACAAAACCTTTAGAGTTTTTCATATAGAGTGTCTTCTAGCACTTAAAATAAATTTAAGAGAAGATTGGAAGAAACTAAATGGTATTAGTACACAAATTAGTAAAAATTTCTAAGGTGAATCATTATAAGAATAAAGAATGGAAAATACAGAAATTTTAAGGAATATACAGGAAATTATGGGAAGTACTAACAGGCATCTATTTGCTGTCTCAGAAATGGAAGAGAAAGACAATTGGGCAGAAGCAATAAAGAGGTAATGACCAAGAATATTCTAAAATTGACTGATGGCATCAGGCTGAACGGTCAAGAAATGTTTTATAAACACTAAGCAAAGAGGAGTGGGAGAGAGGAGGAGGAGAAAGAGGAAGAGGAATGAGAACAAAGTGGGGGAGAAGAAGAAGGAAGAGAAAGAGAAGAAGAAGGAGGAGGAGGAGGAAGGGAGGAGGAGGAGAAAGAGGGGAAGAGGAAGAAAAAGAGGAGGAGGAAGAGCACTTCTAGGCATATCATAGTAAAGCTATCTAAAATCTAAGGAAAAAATTCCTAAGATTGCCAAAAAAAAAAAAATAATAATAAAGCATGTTCTTGTTTCAAATGAACAATAAGCTTAATGGTCAACTTGTTGATGAAATGATGGAAGACAGAAGACAATGAAATAATATACTTAATGATCTGAATGGACGTAACAGGCAACCTAAAATTCTATACTCAAAAATTAACAGCCTTCAAAATTGAAGGCAAAGTGAAATATGCATTTCTAAACAAGCGAAATAGATTTTGTTACCAGTAGATGCACACTAAATTAATTCAAAGAAAAAAAATCCCAGACAGTTCTTCAGGGAGAAAGAAATAATCACAGATAGGAACACAAAAATTCAAAATGAAATAAAAAGCAATTGAAAATCTAAATATATGGCTAAATCTAAATCAATCAATATTAACTATATGAAAAAATAGTAATTAATTGTGGGGTTTAAAAATTATTAAATAAATTAAAGCAAATGATGACAATAATGCAAATATGTAAGATAAAATTTGGATTATATTATTATAAGTATTAAAAATATTATAAGGTCTTATGATTGAGAAGTGGTCAAATACCAAATGATATCAAGGTCTATATGATGTATGATGTGATCTCTAGAGTAACCACTAAAAATACTAAAAGTGTGTATAAACAACAAGCAGTTAGAGAGTGAAATGCAATAATAAAAATATTTGATTCAAAAGAAGGCTAAATAGATCATAAAATTTTGCATAAATATAAAACAAATGGAAAAGTTATAATTTAAACCCCAACATATCCATAACAACATTAATTGTAATAGACTAGGCACTCCAATAGAAGAAGAATAAAAGAACTGTTTAGAAACACAGATATTTTGATTATTTTATTTTTAAAAAAAATTTTATTAACACTGTCTATTGTTTTCTGTTGGTTTTCCAATTCATTTAGTTCTTATCTGAACTTACTTCTATCTTTTCTTCTGCTATCTTTGAGTTTGGTTTACTCTCCTTTTTCCAGTTCCTGAAGGTATGCCATTAGGTAGTTAATTTGTGATATTTCTATCTTTTTGATGTAGGCATTTAAGTGTCTGACTTTTCCCCAGAGGAATGTTTTTGCTGTGTCCTATACATTTTGACAGCTTGTGTCCCTTTTGTCATTTGGTTTCAAGAATTTTTTGTTTTCCATCTTAGTTTTACTCTAGACACAATGATAGTTCACTAGCAGGTTGTTTAACTTCCATGATGTTGTGTAGGTTTGAGTCTTTCTCTTGTGATTGATTTCTAGTTTTATTCTACTGTAGTCTGAGAAGATACATGGTATAACTTCTATTTCTCTGAATTTCTTGAGACCATTTTTGTGGCCTAGGCTATGATCAGTTTTGGAGACTGTACCATGTGCTGCTGAGAATCATGTGTATTCTGTAATTTGGGGGTGGAAGGTTCTGTAATTGTCTTGGGTCCATTTGATTTAGAGTTTAGTTTAAGCTTACTGTTTTTTTTTTTTTTTTTGATGACTTATTGAGTTCTGACAGTTGAATGTTGAGGTCCCTGACAATTAAGATGCTACTATTTATTTATTTGTTTAGGTCTAGTAAAATTTGATTTATGTATATAGGAGTTCCTGTGTTGGATGTATGTATAATTGGCACTGTTATGTCTTCTTATTGAATTGCTCTCTATACCATTAAATAATGACCTAAATAATGACCTGACCATATTTGTCTTTCTTTACCTTTGTTGACTTAAAGTCAATATTATCTGATATAAGAATGGCTACACCTGCTCTCTTTTGATCTCCATTTGCTTGGACTAATGAGTCTGTGTGCAACCATGTGGTTCCTAGAGATAGCATATACTTGAGTGGTGTTTCTTTATCAAGTCAGCCAGCCTATGTTTTTTTGAAAGAAACATTCTCTTAACATTAATTGATAGCATTGATATGCAGGATGTTGGTATGTTCATCCTATTGAATATTTCCTTATTCAATAGGGGATATTGTTTGCTTTCTTATATCTCTTGTTACATTGTTTTGTAAGAGTTGTGACTTGGGGTTTTTTAGGTGAATTTACACTGGTGGGTATCTATTGTGCTGTTCTGAGTATTTTATGTAGGGCAGGTCTGGTCATGGCAAATTCTCTCCATGTTTGCTTCTCTGGAAAAGACTTAATTTGTCTATCAATTGTGAAACTTAGTTTTGCAGGATACAAAATTCTAGGCTGACAGTCGCCTGTTTATGTTGATTGAAGATAGGGCTGCAATGCCTTCTGACACTTAAAGTTTCCACTGAGAAGTTTGCAATTAGCCTGAAGGTTTTTGCTTTGTAGTTGTTGCTTTCATATTACTGCTTGAAGAATTGTCCCCTTCATTTTGACTTTGGCCCAGTTAATTACTAAGTGTATTGGAAATGACCCATTTCCTATGAGTCTTCTGGTGTTTGATCTCTGTCTTATATCTATGTTTCTAAATTGCTGGTGATAGCAGGGAAGTTTTCGTCATTAATTTTCCTCAAATAGAATTTCCATGCCTTTAGTTCCTTCTCATTCTCCCACAGAGATACCTGTAATTTGAATGTTAACTGACTTCACATAGTTCCATATCTCTTTCATTGACTGCTTGAATGTTTTTATACTCTTCTCTGCCCCTTTGAATGAATGATTTATCTTGAGAGCCTTGTCTTCAAGCTGAAATTATTTCTTCTTGGTTTAGTTTTTTGCTGTGTCTTTAAGTTCCCTAAATGACTCTTTCATGTTTTTAAGTTCTATCATATCCTTTCTAATGTTGTGTAGTTCTCTGGTAATTTTTTTTTTTTCATTTTCCCCACTGATTTTCTTAAGTTATTTTTTGGCTTCCTTTTTTGGTTTTCAACTTTCTCTTCAATTCCAGTCATCTTATTTGCCACAAACATTCTGAATTCCATTTCTATCATTTTGGCAATTTTCTTATGGATGAAATCCACTACTGTAGCTCCATTATGTTCCCTTAGAGAAGTTGAACTGTTTTGTTTATTCATGTTGCCAAGGTTCTTCTACTGGTTTCATCTCATCTGTCTCCTCTGCTACTGGCTCTGGGTTAACAGTATTGCAGGACACCTGTCCTCTTTTGGTTGGAACTGTCTTGAACCATGTCTACGAATGATGTCTACTCAGGCTCAGGATTCTGAGTGAAATTTTGGACCTCAGGGAGGTTATGACAACCCTGCAGTAGTGGTGGGAACTCAGAAGTGGAGTCTTGGGATCTAGGCACAAATCTGTAGTTTCAGGGGTGGAGCCACAGGCCCAGTATGGGTCCTGGAACTACAATATGGACCATCACATTTGGTGACAGCAGGAGCTTCAGACGTGGCTCTTAGGAATTTGAGGGAATTTGTCATTCATTCAGAGGACTGTGCCACCTGTTAGTTAGATAAACCTGGGATTGGCAGACACCAGATCCTGCTGCACATGCTCTCTGGTGCACTGTCTCTGCACAGACTCCGAGCATCTTCCCCATTAACCCAGAGATCTTCAGAGGTGGAGGAAGACCCCACACAGATTGAGCTATCTGTAACTTTAGTTTCTCTTCCAAAAAGTAATTTCCCCTAAGGTTGCTTCCATCTTACTGTCTTCACTTCTTCCAGCAGTGGGAATTATATTAGGATCCAAGATGGTGGGTAATGCTTGTAAGACACACTGTTTGAGTTGATAGATGCTGCAGTGAGCTATAGAGTTCTCCCTGTCAGTAGTTGATGTTTGCAGAAAACAACCAACTAAATGTTGTTCCTTTGTGCCTGTAATAAGTTTTAGTCCCTCAAGTGGAGCACTGGGAAGCTCCAGGCTTTGGAAGGGGTTCATAGCTCCCAAGGGATTGCTTGATCTCCACCACAGCAGAGGTAGGTGGAGGAGTAAGGCTGGACATAGTTAATTTGTGTGTATGGAAGATCTTGCAAAGCTTTTGCAAGGCTCAGAGCACATTTTCCTAGCTGCTAAGCAAGCTGCTGAGAGGAGTGTTAAGTCTGGATCTTTAAACTAGGATGAATTCTCATGAGGAAAGGACTATAATTCCCAAACTGGCTGTTGGGAGTGAGCTCTTCCCCTCTTGCATTACCTCTGTCCCCTAGTGTCTGGTTGCAAATGGGTGCACATGAATGCACTACACTCTGTTGCTATGGTGCTACCGGATCTTCTCTGCCACAAGACCTATACTAGTCTGATAGCATGGCATTCCTCGAGGAAGGATGGACACTTCCTCAGATCTCAGTGTGTCAGATCCCATGGTATTCTCCCCTCAGTTCTACTGATGTGGGCTCCTTTGCTTCCCAAGTGCAACTCCAAACCTTCCTCCTGTGTTGCCCAGAGATATACTTGAGTCCAAGTGGCACAGAATCTGTTCTACATGTTTGACTCACTGGTATGCATCTCCAAGAAATACCAATGGGGAGGGTACTCCTAAAATAGACATCCCAGTTCCACTGCAGTTTCTCAAGAGGAAAGGTGTGGGTTTCACTCTCCATGGAAACCTGAGACTAGAGGATATGCCTGCTGGGGAGAGGTAGCCAACCACCAAATTCAATACTTTTCTTTTTTTTTTCAATATCGTTCCTTTTCCTGGCTTTGGTATCAGGGTGATACTGTCTTTATATAATAAGTTATGGAGGATTCCTTCTTCCTTTTTCTTTTTCTTTTTTTTTATTAAATCATAGCAGCGTACATCAATACTATCATGGGGTACAGTGTACTGTTTGTGTATACAATTTGAAATACTTTCATCCAACTGGTTAACATAGCCTTCATATCTTTTTCTTGGTTATTGTGTTAAGACATTTATATTCTACATTTAGAGAGATTCACATGTATCCTTATAGGATGAATCATAGGTGTAATCCCACCAATCACCCTCCCTCCACTCCCCCTAATCTCCCCTCCACTCACTCTCCTCTCTGCCCATAATCCTGGGCTAAAATTGAGTTATACCTTTCCTATGAAAATTATAAATTAGTTTCATAGTAGGTCTGAGTACATTGGATAGTTTTTCTTCCATTCTTGGGATACTTTGCTAAGAAGAATATTTTCCAGCTCCATCCATGTAAACATGAAGGAGGTAAAGTCTCCATCTTTCTTAGTGGCTGCATAGAATTCCATGGTGTACATATACCACAGTTTATTGATCCATTCTTGGATCGATGGGCTCTTGGGCTTCTTCCATGACCCAGCAATTATGAATTTGGGTGCAATGAACATTCTGATATAAATATCTTTATTGTAGTGTGATTTTTGGTCTTCTGGATGTATACCTAATAGAGGAATTATAGGATCAAATGGCAGGTCTATTTTTAGTTCTCTAAGTGTTCTCCAGATGTCATTCCAAAGGGAACGTATTAGTTTGCAATCCCACCAGCAGTGTAGAAGTGTTCCCTTTTCTCCACAACCACGCCAGCATCTGTGATTTGGGGATTTTGTGATATGGGTAATCTTACAGGAGTTAGATGATATCTCAAAGTAGTTTTGATTTGCATTTCTCTGATGATTAAGGATGGTGAGCAATTTTTCATATGTTGGTAGGCCACGTGCCTGTCTTCTTCAAAGAAGTTTCTCTTCAAGTCCCTTGCCCACCCTGACAGGGGATCACTTATTCTCTTCTTGCTAATACGTTTGAGTTCTCTGTGGATTCTGGTTATTATACCTTTGTCAGAGACATAACCAGCAAATATCTTCTCCCATTCTGAGGGCTATTTACTTGCTTTTCTTACTGTGCTTTTGGCTGTGCAAAAGATTTTTAATTTGTTGAGGTCCCAGTAGTATATTTTTGATGTTGCTTCAAGTACCCAGGGGTCCTCTTCATAAAATTTTCACCCAGGCCAATTTCTTCAAGTGTTTTCCCTACACTTTCTTCTAGTATTTTTATAGTTTCATGTCTTAAGTTTAAATCTTTAATCCAGTGAGAGTCAATCTTAGTTAGTGGTGAAAGGTGTGGATCCAGTTTCAGTCTTCTGCAGGTCGTCCAGCACATTTGTTAAATAGGGAATCTTTTCCCCACTCAATGTTTTTGATTGGCTTGTCAAAGATCGTATAATGGTAAGTAGCTTCATATAATGGAAGCTATAATGGTTAAGTAGTATAGGTAGTAGTTCCTCCAAAGATCATATAATGGTAAGTAGCTTCATATAATGAATCATATAATGGTTCATCTCTTGGTTCTCTATTCTGTTCCATACATCTACCTCTCTGTTTTTGTGCCAATACCATGCTGTTTTGATCACTGTCAATTTATAGTATAGTCTGAGGTCTGGTAATGTAATTCCTCCTGCTTTGTTTTTGTTTCTGAGTAATGGCTATTCAAAGTTTTTTTCTGTTTCCATATAAAATGAAGTATTATATGTTCAAGATCTTTAAAGTATGACAATGGAACTTTAATAAGCATTGCATTAAAATTATATATTTCTTTGGGTAGTATGGACATTTTAACAATATTAATTCTTCCCAGCCATGAACATGGTATGTTTTTCCATTTGTTGACATTTTCAGCTATTTCTTTTCTTAGAGTTTCATAATTCTCTTTATAGAGGTCTTTCACATCCTTTGTTAGGTAAACCCCCAGATATTTCATCTTCTTTGGCACTACTGTAAACGGAATAAAGTTCTTGACTATTTTTTCAGCTTGACTGTTGTTTGTATATATAAAGGCTACCAATTTATGAGTGTAGATTTTGTAACCTGAGATACTGCTGTATTCCTTGATCATTTCTAAGAGTTTTGTACTAGACTCTCTGGTATTTTCCAAGTATATAATTATGTCATCTAGGAAGAGTGAAAGTTTAATCTCTTCTGATCCTATATGGATATCCTTGATTGCTTTTTCTTCCCTAATTGCAATGGCTAAAACTTCCATTACAATGATAAAGAGCAATGGAGACAATGGGCAACCTTGCCTAATTCCTGATCTGAGTGGAAATGATTTCAATTTAACTCCACTTAGTATGATATTGGCTGTGGGTTTGCTGTAGAAGGCCTCTATCAATTTGAGAAATGTCCCTTCTATGCCAATTTTCTTAAGTGTTCTGATCATGAAAGGATGTTGGATATTATGAAAAGCTTTTTCTGCATCAATTGAGAGAATCATATGGTCTTTGTTTTTAATTTATTTATGTGATGAATTACATTCATAGATTTACGTATGTTGAACCAGCCTTGTGATCCTAAGATAAAACCCACATGATCTTAGTGTATAATTTGTTCGATGTGTTGCTGGATTCTGTTTGTTAGGATCTTGTTGAATATTTTTGCATCAATATTCATTAGTGATATTGGTCTCAAATTTTCTTTCTTTGTTGGGACGTTTCCTAGTTTGGGGGTTAAGTTGATGTTAGTTTCATAGAATGTGTTGGGTAGTATTCTGTCTTTTTCTATATTTTGAGAATGGTTAAGTAGTATAGGTACTAGTTCCTCTTTAAAGATTTGGTAGAATTCTGACATGAAGCCATCTGGTCCCAGGCCCTTCTTTTTGGGGAGATTTTATATAGCTGATGCTATTTCATAACTTGATATAGGCCTGTTCAACATTTCCACATCCTTCTGGCTAAGTTTTGGAAGGTGATGTGTTTTCAAGTATTGGTCAATTTCCTTCAGATTTTCATATTTCTCAGAATAAAGTTTCTTGTAATATTCATTAAGGATTGTTTGAATTTCTAAGGGGTCTGCTGTTATTTCATCTTTACCATTTCTGATTGACGAAATTAGCAATTTTACTCTTTTTTTTTTTTTTCGGTTAAGTTGGCCAAAGGTATATCTATCTTATTGACCTTTTCAAAAAACCAAATTTTTGATTTCTTGATCTGCTATATAATCCTTTTGTTTCCAATTTCATTTAATTCTGCTCTAATTTTGGTAATTTCTTTTTTTCTTCTGGGTTTTGGTTTGGAGTGTTCTTCCTGTTCCAGTTTCTTGAGATGTCCCATTAAGTTTTAACTTCCGCTCTTTCTGTTCTCTTGAGGAAGGCTTGCAGTGCTATAAATTTCCCTCTTAGGACTGCCTTTCTGGTATCCCAGAAGTTCTTATAATTTATGTCTTCATTATCATTTTGTTCCAAAAATTTAGTAATTTCCCTCTTGATCTCATCTCTGACCCACCTTTCATTCAGTATAAGGTTATTTAGCTTCTATATTTTTGTATGATTCTGCAGATTCCTATTGTTACTGAGTTCAACTTTTATTCAGTTCAACCATCATTCATATGATGGTCTAAGAAGATGCAAGGAACAACTTCTATTCTTTTAAATTTGCTGAGGTTCATAAAAGTCCTATCTTACTACTAAAAAAAAAAAAATTGCTTAGGTTAGATTTGTGACCTAAAATGTGGTCAATTTTGGAGTATGTTCCATGGGCTGATGAGAAAAATGAGTATTCAATTTTGTTAGGATAAAATGTTCTGTAGATGTCCGTTAAATCCAAATCCTGAATGGTTAAGTTTAAATCTAATATTTCTTTGCTAAGCTTCATGTTGGAGTCCAACACTGCCAAAGGAGTATTAAAATCTCCAACTATGATGGAGATGGGAGAAATCAAGTTGCTCAAGTCTATTAGAGTATCTCTTATAAATTGAGGTGCATTCTTGTTGGGTGCATGAATATTGATAAATGAAATGTCATTGTATTGAGTATTACCCTTAACAAATATGAAATGTCCATCTTTATCCTTGCTTACTTTTTTTGTTTTAAAGCCTATTGTATCTGCGAATAAAATTACAATACTTGCTTTTTTCTGCTTTCCATTTGGCTGGAATATAGATTACCATCCCTTCACCCTGAGTCTATATTTGTTTTTTAGGGTAAGATGGGATTCATGTATGTAGCAGGTATCTGGCCTGAATTTTTGTATCCAGTCATCCAGCCTGTGCCTCTTCAGAGGGCAATTTAAGCCATTCCCATTAATTGAGAATATTAATAAACCTGGTATAATTTGGGGTATGGAGTTTTTCAAAAGTCCAGTGGACATCTTTAATTCTTTCGCCACTGTGGAAGTTGGAAAATGATCATAATTTTCTCTGTGAGTTTATTTATGTGGTGGAGGATTGCACTGGTCATTATGGAGGATAGGTCAGAGAATATCCTGGAGGGCTGGTTTAGTTATAGCAAATTTCTTCAAAGTGTGAATATCATTAAAGTATTTGATTTCTCCATCATAAATGAAACTCAGTTTAGCTGGATACAGGATTCTGGGTTGAAAGTTGTTTTGTTTTAGGAGGTTAAAAGTCGATAACCACCCTCTTCTAGCCTGAAAGGTTTCAGCAGAGAGATCAGCAGTCATTCTAATATTCTTCCCCTTGTAGGTTATGGTTTTCTTATGTCTAGCTGCTTTCAGAATTTTCTCTTTCATATTAACTTTAGTGACGTTAATTATGATGCGCCTGGGGATGTCTTGTTCGGGTTGAGTCATGCTGGGGTTCTGAAACTGTCTGTTATGTGAATTTCAGAATCTTTTGGCATGCCTGGAAAGTTCTCTTTCATAATTTCATGAAGTAGAGCCTCTGTGCTTTGTGAAGCCACTTTGTTACCTTCAGGGATTCCTATAAGGTGAATATTAGTTTTCTTTGAATTATCCCATTGCTCTCTGAGAGAGTGATCCATTTTTGCTCTCCATTTCTCTTCATCCTTGTGTGCTTGGGCACATTCAGAAGCTCTGTCTTTAATGTCAGAGATCCTTTCTCCTGCCTGCTCTATTCTATTACTGAGGGATTCTACCATATTTTTCAGATCTTTGAGGGCTGCAGCCTTTTGCCTCAGTATTTCAAAATCTTTGGTCATTTTATCTTTGAAATCATTGAATTCTTGAGACATCTTTTGAATAATTTCTTGAGACATCTTTTGAATGATTTCTTGAAAGTCTAATCCCCTCCTTTCTTCCATTCTGTTAATGTTATTTACTATCCAATTTCTGAATTTGATTTCTGACATCTCAGCCATCTGTTTATGGATGGGATCTTCAATTGCTTCTGCCCCATCCTTCCTTGGGGGAGTTGATCTACTCTGGTTATTCAAATTACCAGAGTTTTTACGCTGCTTCTTCCCCATTCTGAATTTACACCATGTGGAGACTGTACCAGAACCATTCAGTCAGTGACTGCCACCAGAGAAGATTCTAGCTTCCTCTGGGTGCCCAGAGAGGCAGTGCGTGTCTTTCAGGAAGAGCCTGAGGGATGTGAGCCTTGTTCCCACTGCTGTGGCTGTTGCTCTTTGCCTTGGGGTACTGCCATTCTAGTATGGTTCTCTCTCAACTGACCATCCTTCATAGTTCTTGGGTGGCTGGCCAGGTATGCCAGGAGCGTACAGGTCTGGCAGTTCTGGACCCACCCATCATGGGTGCCTGGAGTGTGGACTTCCTCCACTGCCACTGGCGGGGCACACACAGCTCTAGCAAGCAGTTCTGGGTCAGCCCAATTGGGGGGAATCTTCCACCACCACCAGTGAGATGCTCACAGCTCTAGCAAGCAGTTCTGGGCTGGCCCAGCACGGGAGCCTGGAGCGGGGAACTCCTCCACCACCACCTGAGGGACATGCACATGTCTAGTAAGCAGTTCTGGGGCCTCCCACTTGGGTGCCTGGAATGGGGGACTCCTCCACTGCCACCTGCAGAATGCACACAGGTCTAGCAGGTCTCTGACTACAGTACCAAGACTCGGTGCTTGGTCTCGCAGTGGTGGGGGATACTGCTCTTGTGCCCCCCACTCATTGTCTCTGTAGGCAAGGCATGAAGGGTGGACTAGAAATTCAAAATGGCAGTGAAAATGTTTGTCTGTTTTTTCTGCCAAGTGAGAGAGCATTTAGAATCTCAGCATGGTCCCTCTAGGGGAGTAGACCCCCCCTTCCTGTGGTTTTCACACGTGGGGTGAAATAATAGCTCCTCAGTCCACTGCTCACCTGTAGAAAACTTACAGGAGCAGATGAAGAAGAAAAAAAGAGACAACCACAACTTTCTTGGAGGAGGGGATGGATACTTTTTCTTTGGGATGTATTATGTACCTGTAAATTATTTTCTTCAGCAGAGGTGTCCTGCAGATATCACTCTTCTCTCTTGGCTGGGCTCCCAATCTTCAACTTTATTGGGTATTTTCTGGATGTTATCCTTCCCTCTGGGTGAGAGCTTCTGTCAGAGGCTGGTGCCTGTCGGCCATCTTTACTCACCAAATTCTTGGCTCAAACTGCTCTCTTGGTTATAGCGGATAGGAGATGTCAAGAGTCTGAATGGAAGACAGCTAGCTCTCTAGCATCTTGGGTCATACTCCTTTGAGGGAAACTCAATATGGAATGTCTAAGCCCTGAGATCAGGAGAGTTCTCCCCATAGTTTTATCATCATCACAGTGCTAGGGTTTATGGGAATGGAAAAGCTTCCAAGTTATGTGGTAGCTCGTTGATTAGTGAAAGACTGTACAAGGTAGAAGAGGATTTCACCTTATTTCTTCACTGGGCTCCAAGTCTCTCTGGTTTTGATCCTCATTGATATATTTTGTCCTTTATCCTCTTCCTTCTCCATTTCACTATTTTGATCTGTGAGGTTCTCAGCAGGCTCCAATACTTCTCTGTCTGACTAACACCTAAGCTGTATACCCTCTCTCTCTCCTTTACCTGAAACTCTCTCTTCCGTCTGGAATGTTCCAGCAAGTAATGTCTCTAATCTCTTGTCCCCATTCAACAATTATTTATTGAGCACCTACTATAATCCAATTAGCACTATAACATTTTTAAAAAAACTAAATACTGAGTTTTGGCAGTATTTATGTTTTTGTTTAATTTGTAATTAAAATCATAACGATGTACATTTATGGAGTACAATCTGATGATTTGATATAAAATGTGGAATGCATAAACCAAACTGATTAATATATCTATCACCTCACTTGCTTATTTTTTTGTGGCAAGACATTTAAATTTTACTTAGTTATTTTGAAATATACCCTTGCACTGTGTGCATTTTTATTTTTGTGAAATTTACAAATAAGTTTTCTGAACTTTATTTTCTACAAAAACAAGCAAATTGTGTCTAATGAGTTCTATAATTTTTTCCAATTTTAAGATGCTATAAGTAAAAACTAGGATCAAGAACCACTCATATTAGTCTATACCAATAGACTGAGAGTATCTTTGCCAGCCATTACAGAGACACTTTACTCTTTGACCACTTTTAGTGAAATGAGGTGGGCAGACACTTCTGATATCTTTACATTTATTTCTAAAATGGTACCAAATATATTTGTCTTTTTTTATCCTGAGCATCACTTGCTCAGGCTTATCCCTGTTTTCATGCCACAGATAGATGGTGGGTCCTGAAATATATGCCAACTAGGAAAATGTACTTAGAAAATGTTACTCTTTCCCCTGTGTGTAACTCAGAACAAGTAAATGAATTCAATTTTCAATGGAATTTGGCCTCTAGTCCAGTGATTTTTAATCTGTGTGCGGCAAAAACTTTAAAGTTATTATTTAAATTATTTTCCAAAGAATTTCAAAGCACAGTATGTATATCCTTTTTAACTCTTTTTTTTTTTAGCAACATAAGTGTGCCTCATAAAATTAACTATAGGTTCAAGTGTGTCGTGAGATTAAAAAATGTTAGAAAACACCACTATAGGCTAATGATGATTTGATATAAAATGTGGAATACGTGAACCAAGAGTTATTAAATTTAGTAAAAAATAAAAACTGGTTACTTGGCTGAGAATGAAGAGAGGTGAGAAAACTTGGATTGCCATTATAAGTGATAACTCTAGCATTTTTTCCTTGTGATTTCTCTATCTTATGACATGTATAGACAGCCATATCAATAAAAATATCATGTGCTTTTTACAACCAAAGTGAGGGTTCAATTAAACAGAAGACATCTATATGTTTGTAATTCCCTATTTAAGTCACCCTTCCTGATGAGGCAGATAACATTAGGCATATATGTGCTACTTCCTGTGTGACACAATTCTCCATAGGCATCTTGTGTTTATGCATATTTAATGAGCAGAGGCATTGAATGCCTTTGTTCCAGATTAGCTTTCCAAGAACTTTTGCATAATTAACAACCTAAAAAGACAGAGATAATATCTCTCTCTGGAGAAGAGAAGATATACTTACTGCTGATTATAAAAGATTCGGGTTCCCTACGTTTAGGATTCCTCCTCTAATCAACCCATTGCGTGTTCAGATATCATATGGCCCTCTTTATATTGCCCTATGAGAACTAGGACTCAGAAAACTGGTGCAAGGAAATGCCAGTCCTCTGACTACTGCTGCTACTGTGAGTAATAAAATATCTTTTCCCTAACCCAGAAATCTATGTCTTTTCATCCAAGAAACCCTAATAGCTTGAAAATAAGGAAAAAATCTCAGGCATATTGAAGTTCTTCATAATTCCTAAGGGAAGGCTCTGCAGCTACCTGTAGTTGGGATTCATTTTACCCCTATAGGCAATAATAACATTAACAACAATAATAATAGTAAAATATGCTACTATATTTTTGTGCATTTATTTTATGACTGTTTGGTAGCTGCATTTTGGGCAGTGGTGATGGTTCCATGTATTTTCTTATTTGGTAAGGTAATTTCTCTGATTGATCCCACAAGTGAATAACCACTTATTAAATGGTTGCTTACTGAAGTAATGACTGTATAAACAGCCTTGACACATTGGTTGTACTGGCTGACTTAAATAATTACTACTGAATAAATGAATAAATATACTGAGTGTCAGGCCTTGAGATAGGTACTCTTTTACTGATTAAGTTAGCCACTTGCCCAAGCAGCCCACTTTACACTTACACTTTTAAAAATAAGGGAGCCTATGTAATTGCAAAGAGTACTTATGGGGCTGTAAAACCAAGAGCTCTTTAATACTGGAATCAAAAACTGAAGTGACTATTGCATGCCATAGTCACTCAATAGTGTTATGTATCACCTCTGTGGTGGTATTCATCCCCAAAGTCCATAACTCCAGTCTAATCACATGAAATCATCAGCCAAACCCAAATTTAGCAGCATTTTACAAAATATCATGTTCAGTGTTCTTCAAAAGTGCCAAAGTCATGAACATGGAAAGATTAAAAAAAAAATCCACAGGTTGGAGGAAACTAAAGAGATGTGATGACCAAATAAAATATGAAATCCTATACTGCATTTCATGCAGGAAAAAAAAAGCGTTGGTGAAAAAATCAGTAAAATTTGAATACAGTCTAAAGTTTGGTGAAGAATAATACAATAATGTTAATTTCTTGGTTCTAGTAAATTCATCATGGTTATGGTGTTGACAAGCAGGGAAGCTGTATAAAGGTTATACAATAATTTTCTCTACTATTTTCCCCACTCTTCTCTAAATGCAAAAGTATTTCAACATTAAAAAGTTAATATATGAGAGGGAAAGGGCAAAAGAGGAAGATGGATTTAGCAGCTAAGGACTCAGGAGAGAAATATAAAAGTCTCTAAGAAAGCTAGAAGAATCCGCTGACCTACAAAATTCTCCCAAAACATGCTTTCATCTGATGCTAGGCCTATTAGAGTATCTTCTACTTACTCTGTAACTTTCCTCATCATGCTTCCTTCTGAAATATTTTAGTCAAAAATCAAATGAAATGAAAAAGCAGATTACAAAGTGTATTCCCAACAACCCCCACCTGCAAAACCCACTCCCAATGATTATGAAATTGCTCCACATTCTGTTTTTGAATGTACATGCTGGCTTTCTGAGTGTCAAGAAGTGTTAGATCATGATGTCAGTTCTAAGAAGAAAAAGAAGCATATTATATAATGAAGTGTGTTTTGTTGCATTTGAGACACTTGAAAATTAAGGTTGTTGTAAGAGGTAATATTATGAAGAAAAATAAAAGTTTGGCTTGTAGCTGCTATTCCTCAGTAGTTGCGTGGCCATCTGGTTTGGTTTTGAATCATCCTTATTGATTCTCAGGAAAATGATATACTGAAATCACCACATAGCTTTAAATTCCAAATCCATGTCAGCTTTGCCAAGCATTGCCCCATCTGTAGCAGGGAACAGCATGCAGACAGCCTGGTTTCAGCTTGACTCAAGCTATAACATATTTGTTTGCCTGTGCCTGTTATTGACAGTTCCCTTACCATGCTTGTTTTGTTAAGTCAGCTCACAACCTTTAATGTCGCCTATGTCTTTCATGGCGTAAATCCTCTGAACAGGAAATTCTTACACAAGTAACATCCAAGACCACATCATTTATTCGAATCTTGCCAATATTGACTATGATCAAACCCTCTAAATATCATTATCAAAGCCTCAGACTGCCTGCTGCATAGTGGGTTTTCAGTATCCCCCATTTTTAAAAAGAACAGAGAGCAGTCCAATATTAGAGGTTCTGCATATTGCAGGGAGAGAGACTACTGTGCCTACTTGAGGAAAAGCAGTTTGAATTGCCACATAAAATGGAAATCTTTAAATTTTGTTTATGCAAGACAACAAGAAGCTTTGTGGCTTTTTATGAGGGCCTTTTCCTTTCTTTTCAGTAATTTTAATAAACTTGTAACAAATTCCTCTTGCTGATTCTGTTCATTTCAGAGCTTTCTATCAAATTTTTCCTACTGTTCACATTAAGATTTATTAAAAGAAAATCACAATTACCACCCTCCCATCTCAATTCTACTCCTAAAAATGCCATTCTAGAGCTCATGCAACCAGGAAATAGGTCTGAAGTGACCCATGTGTAAGCATTGAGCTCAGTGCTGATAATACCAAAACTTTCAAATAAGAGTAAGGCATACATAAGAATTAAAAATAGAAAGGACTACCAACTAGACTAATAGTGCTTCTCTGTGGGTCCAAACACAGGACCAATTTACAGGCTGAGGCATTATTTCTCATGCCAACAGCACACAGGTTAAAAGCTACCAGAGAAGACAATGTTTCCTAGTAATACTTAAAGCCCAAGCTTTTGTCTATTATAACTTAAATCAAAAAATTTCAAGACAGTTTGATGAGGTCATAGAAAATAACTTGAGCTCTTTAGTCTTACAGACCTGAGATTTTGTCCTAACTTTGATATTTATCAGCTGTCTGCTGCCAGAAAACTCAGTTAAGCTTTCTGGGCTTGTTTCTTTAGATATAGATGATAAGTGTACCAAAGTCATGATGTTTGTTTTAAAGAATTAAAGGAAAGAATCCATGTAAACAATTTTTTATGTTATCTGGCACCTAGTAAAGTCCACTAAATGGTAACCCTTACAATTTCATAATATGGCATTTAAAGCATGTCTCTTTGCTTTGGGGTAATAAAGTACAGCTTACTATTTGTCTAAAAAAAAGCTCACTAAATGATTCTGTTACTATTAACATCATCATCATCATTGTTATTAGAATTATCATTATGATTATTTAACTAGTCTCAAAAAATAGACTACCTACTGTGTCATAAATTAAATAAAATGTCTGACTTCTGAATGAGTTGTACTTTTAAGTTGACAGTATACCAATAGAGAAGAGAAACATATGAATAAAATGTGGACCACGGCAGCATTATACACAATCAACAGATCTGAATTTACAACCTAGCTTGATCACTTGCTTATCATCAGTGTGACCTTAAATAAATTATTTAACCTCTCTTATCCTCAGTTTTCTCACCTATAAAATGAGGACAATAATAACCCTTCAAAGGTATTGTAAGATTATGCCATATGGTAAGGCATTTGGCATAAAGGCCAATATAGAATAAGCATAGAGTAGATGTTAGTTCCCTATCACTTCCCTACACTATATCACAGACCCTATCAGGTCTTTTCCACTCTATTTTTCCCTTCTCATCTATACATTACAGTGGCATAAAGAATTTCACAGTTCAGTATTTAAAATTATATATTTAGTTGAGAAGCTTTCATATATAAGAGACATATACACATATTTTTATATGTGTTATATATATGTGTGTGTATGTATGTGTGTACCTATGTACACACATGTCTCCTTCATTCCAGGGAGTACACATTTTTTGGAAGGTACAAATTGGTAGATTACATTCCAGGAAGATCATACAAACCTAGTGAAGTCATCAAAAGTGCTGGAAGTGAAAAGTAAGTTTCCTAAATTTATATATATATATAATTTTCCCAGGCAAACTTGGGCTGTTATTTTACCTGGCCTCATTAACTAAAAAGGATTAGGATTAGTCAGTGCTTGGATTGAAGATCAAAGCAATCAGTCAAGATTTATTGATCTGGAAGGCAGCAACTTTCCCTTTGAATCAGGGCTAATTTAATATTCTAGCATGGTTTTATGGGCGTTACTAACTCCTGAAGCTCACCTACAAGTCATAGAGCCAACTTGACTCAATAAAGATGATGTAGACGATACTGGAAGGAAGAAGAAAAAATACTAATTCCAATATTCTAGTAGGACATGGTTATTGTTCCTACTTCCTCTTTTCTGCTCTTGTTCTCTCTTGGTTCTGTATAGATAAGTTCAAAGTTGCCTCAAATTGTAAGCCCATGACTTTCCCAGCTCTTAAGCCAATTCAAATTAAAGGCAGTAGCAGCCGATACAGACTTACCTTGCAGCTTAGTTTGGATTTAGATCAGCCTCCCTGAGATCTAATGACTCAGTAAAGGTCACAAATGTCCATTTTCTCCCACATTCCTATGCTATCCACGGACAATAAAGTAAAAATCAGTAGTAGATAGTTGCATGAATTCTGAAGCTAGACTACCTGAGTTAAAATGATAGCTCTACCAATTAATTATTGTGTGGCTTTGGGAAAATTATTTTACTTCTCTATTTCTCAGTTTCATCTTCTTTAAAATGGGGATAATGATAGTATCAAACTCATAAACTTGAGAGGATAAAAGATGAGAAGGCTTGTAAAGTGCCTAGTGACTGGCACATAATAAGCACTTCATGTTCATGTTTATGTTTTTTAAAAGTCTGAGATTTATTTCCTCAGGGAAATGTTTCTCTTCATTCTTTCTGATTTTTAGTTCTTTTCTCTACCCTCTCCTGTAAGCCCTACTCCCACCTTGAAATTCACTAAACTTATGCCTTGATCACTATTCTGAATCCCTACTAGGTTTCACAACTTAGTATCTCAATCTTCCTCCAGATTTAGGCAGACTTGAAGAGAAATATGAAATGATAATCTGAGCATGGACTGACTTACCTAACATCTAATTTTCATAGGTATGCTACACCAGTCTAACCAGGTCTCCCAGAAACTACAAGTCTTCCAAATTATAACTAAGATAGCATGTCTAACTCTGGAACATCAACCTAGCTGAAGTTCTACAACTCATTGACTCTTCTTCCTCTACCTACTCCAGGATGCCAGGAACAGACAAGATACCCAGTCTAAGCATATAAAGCAGTATCTAAAAGGAAATTCTGTCCTCTCCTCCTTGAAGCATCATTTATAAAACCAAACAAGAAAAATATATATTTTGGTAATGTTCCTGGGTGACTGAATAATACTAGAAGATAAATGGTCATCTTATTCCAGACAGACTACAAAAGTACAGAACACCATACAAGGACATGAAAAAGAGATTACAAACATTTAAAATCCATAAATTGTTCTTATTTGATGAAGGGAAATTAAGAAGAGGAAACAAAGTGTTTTCCCTGATGAGTTTTATGTCTGACTAAGCTTATTTCTTTCTTTTTTTTTTTTTTTTTGAGACAG
>NW_003852520.1:5157005-5205672 GCF_000181295.1 Otolemur garnettii
CCCGCCACAACGCCTGGCCATTTTTTGGTTGCAGCCATCATTGTTGTTTGGCGGGTCCTGGTTGGGGATTCGAACCTGCCACCTTAGGTGTACGTGGCTGGCGCCTTAGCCGGTTGAGCTATAGGCGCCGAGCCAGCTTATTTCAATGAATTAAAATATCTTATGAAAATTGTGCATCTTTATTTGTAGAATATTTTCTACCCCAGGATCTCAAAGCACTTTGCTGTTGGGGTCCTGCCCTGGTGGCAGGGTCTGCTAAGACCTGTGGAACTGCCTTGACTAAAGAAATATAAAGTTAGGAATGATGATAAAGAAAGAGACAGGAGACACACAATAACATTTTCAAAAGTGGGACCTCAGGGGACCATCACCTGTTTGCCTGTTTGTGGGCTCTGGTGAGTGGCCCCAAGTCTTTGTTCCACACAGTTTCTATTGAAATCTATCTGCCCAGGTGGTAAGCTGACAGAGGGAACAAAGACACCAGCAGTTTCTCTGAGTGAGCTGTCAGCTCCTATTGTTATTATTATTAACTTTAAAGATTTGAGCAATTTCAGAGCATCTGAAACTTGAGACTTGTATGGGGTAAGCCTCCTGTCTGAAGTCACACACACAGATTCCTAGGGAGGTGTTAAGCTCCACTAGTTCACTGTGGAGTAAAACACCACTGGTGTTAACCTCCTCTGAGGAATCGGTAAGAGAGAGGAATTTTCCTCTCATCACCACCACAGAGGATTTTCCTCTGTAATAAGGGATGTTAAGCTTTCCTGACCATATCTTAGGGATCAAGTTATTCCCTTGGTCTCTGCCCCAGCCAAATGCAAATCTCCACAATGGGTATGTGCTTTGTCTGTTTAATGGGCAGGAAATGACCTAGAAGGTGTATTTCTTCTAGATCTTGGCATAACCTCTTTTATGACCATTATCTTCCTCAGAGTGTTCACAGACTCAACAGGGTATTGGTGTAAGCTATATCCCCAATAGGCCAGAGTTTCAGGAAAGGCCAGAAACTTGTTCAGATAAGAAATTTAGCAATGACTACTTTAAAGGCAAACTAGCTGACTTTTCTTTGCTCTGACACCTTCAGCTTACTTTTTAATTTTCCCTTTCTCTGGGGGTGCCCTCCCCTGCCAAGAATGGGGTCTTCAGTCCCCATTCTGCCTGCACTTTGTAAATGTTAATTACCCCTCAGTATCTTTTTGTGGTATGACTGTTATCATTGCCTTATAGATGATGAAACAGGAACAGACAAATTTAAGAAACTTGCCCAAAGCCACATAGGGCAAACTCAGAACAAGAACCATTTGTTGTTTCTGTGTTTGCAATAATGAGCAAATTAAAACTGCAAATTTTTTTATAATCCAGAAAACAATGCTCTGTTAACAGTTGTCCATAACCATAAAAAGAAGTCTTTTAACTGCCCTTAATGTGGATACTTCTTTTTCAGATAGCGTCTAATTATGGTAAATTGCTTCATTCCCTAATTGTTACTGCGAGGCAACTAAACACTGTTATGTTGACTACTCAAGAGTGGAATGTTAATGGCCTTTATCATCAGATAATCCAGTAACATAACAATGTGACTGGGAGATACCTTGTGGAAACAACAAGCAAACCAAGTAAAAAACATAGACTTACAAGGAAGTATTCAATTCTATTGTTTTGTGTATAGTATGATAAGAAAATAATCTCATTTCACAAAGAAGAAAAATGAGATGTTAATGCTATTTTACAGCCTCATTTGCCAGAACCCCACATGCCTCCATGTATAATGCTGGACTCTTATCAGACCAACCTAGAGCATCCTCTTCACAGAATACAAAACACCAACATTTTCCCAGAAGATATCATCAGAGGAGCTCTTTTTTCCTTAGTCTGTTTCCAGCTTGAATATCTTTAAAAGGGGTCAGTTTTTCCACACCTCTTATGCTAAAAAGATTATATAAAAAGTGAGATTTAATTGTTCTTACCATTCATGGTGCTTCTGTGGACAGTAAAAGAATTAACTCTGACTAGTGGGAGATAAGACAATGAGTGATATTGGACCATGGAAAAATAATAACTATAACTAAGTCCACCAAGCTTTTGTTTCCTTGAAGAAAAAAACAGAATACAAATACAAATGTCTCAGTAGTTCACACTGATAATTAACTATACTACAATTAATTGTATACAAATATCTACTTGATATATTAAAACAAAGAAAAGCCCACGTGTGCATATGTGCTCATGCATACACACAAACACACACATGCTCACACACATTCACAAAAAAATAACAAGTATATGAGAAAATAAATTCTTTCTGGTATTACTTCTAGGATCTCCTGGTAAGTAAAAACAGGAAAACTTTTTGTAATTTTTTAATAGCAAATCCTGGTTTCTATACCAGTGTGAGTTTGTTCTAGGTGTAAATCATTTTACATTTAGGTTCTTTTTAATGTTTCGTTTCATTTTAGCTCAGAAAAACACAACACATAACTGGAATAAATCTTTCCTTGCAACCTGTATTTTAAATAATACAACATTTAATTGCTGCATTCTGTGTTATTTAATAACATGAAAATATTTATTCGTTCTGAAATCATCAGTAGCTATTAATTGATTAATCTTTTCAAAATACTTAGAATGTCAGAGTGGCTGTCAAGAATTTTCTCTGTTTTATTGTCAAGACAACTAAGTCCCACTGAAATTAACTTGCTCAGTAATTAACAGTGTTGGAAGCAACAAACTCTTGATCTATATTAAATCATTCAAATCATGCCAGCCTTTATTCCTAAATCATAACACATTTCATTTCATTTATTTATTTGCTTATAAACAAAGTATTTTTGAGGTTTTCACGTATGCAATGATATCATTATAACATTATTTTGCTGAATAGATAATGCATACACATTGTTCAAATAATAAAAAATAAAAACATCTCCCTCTTAACCCTCACTCTTCTATCCCCAATTCACATGGCCCAAAATGGAAACCACTATTATTAACTTTTATTGTTTGTCCTTGAAGAGTTTGTTATGCATTTACAGGCCAATAGAAATATATTAAGTTTTTTTCTTTCTCTCTTCTATACCAGTGAGAGATTACCATTCTTCACCTTGACATTTTAATTTAGTAATATGTCTTAGAAGTGTTTTCATATCAGTACCTAAACAGAACCTTCATCCTTTAAAAAGTGCTGCAGTTTCCTGGTATTCTATTATATCAGCATACTATATTTTACTTAGCTCCTTACCAATATAAATTTGGGATTAATCCAATAATTTCCTCTTATAAACACTAACACAATCAATGGTATGGCACATGTGTCATTTTATGTGTAAAAGTACATTTGCAGAATTAGTTCATAGAAAAGATATTACCAAATTTAAAGATATACACAATGTGATTTGATAAATTTTCCTCCATAGGGACTATATCATATATCAATTAAATCCCATCAATAATGACCAAGTAAGAATTTCTCTTTTCCCACAACCATACCAATAGAATGTTATGAAACTTTTTTTCACATCTGCCAAAGAAGTGAAAATAGAATGTAATTGCAATTCTCTAATTTTTTTTTTATCAAATCATAGCTGTCTACATTAATGCATTTATGGGGTACAATGTGCTGGTTTTATACACAATTTGAAATACAAAAAAACTGGGTAACAAAGCCTTCACAACACTTTCTTAATTATAGAGTACAAATGTTTTAATGCAATTTTCTAATTATGAGTGATATTAAGCATCTTTTTATATTTTAAGACTTTTTCTATAAAATGTTTATCGAGATCCTTTGACAATTTTTCAATTGATTTTTTGTATTTTTTTATTGATTTGTAGGATTCTTTTATTCATTGGTAGAAATAGCCAATCATGAATACAAACTACAAATAAATTTTTGACATTTTATTACTTATCTTTCATTTTAGTGATTCATTATGAATTTTTTTTTAATTTTTAAGAAAACAGTTACCATCAATATTTTCTTCTCTCCATTTTGCGTCATGGTTAGAAATGTATTTGCCATGCCCTGTTCATAAAACAATCCCACTCTACAGTTAAAAGAATTTAGGGGACTTCATTTTGGTGGTGAGAAGGAGTCAAAGAGGGATAATAAAGATCTGATCTTAAAAAGCAGATGTAAAGCAAAAACAAAAGAATCAATTTTATTAAATAAAGAAACAAATGGAATGTTTTAACACTGAACTCTCACTAGAAAGAATAAAAGAAACTTTATGCTTTAGCACATATTATGAGCCAACAAATGATCCTTTGAAGTTATAATAGCTGAAAATGAATTGTACAAATCATGAGACAAATGTTTTAGTAGTTTGTTGAATAACCAGGGCCTCTAAGTGTAGAAAAGCTGCATAGAAAGAAAAACATGACTCCCGAGAGCAACAAATCAGTAAGTATAGTACTAAATCAGCTCAATGAACAGCAAACATGATACATGAAGCTGTTGATAATGATCAATTTAGACCCCAAAGAAATAAGAAAACACATAGTATCTAGCATGGGTTTGTCAAAAACAAACCATGTAAAACTGCAATTCCATCTTTCCTTCTACGGGATATTTATTCTGTTACAAAATATCAATGGAGACTTGGACTGAAAAAAATTAAAAAGACAAATTAGCTGGAAGTGCAATAGATGGATAGTTGAGACACAAAACTAGTTAAAACAAATTGAGTACAAAAAGAGTCGTTACTAGCAGTTCAATATTGGATTGGGTGGAGGTGTCAAGCAGGTCCCTTAGGGGTCCACTCTGAGTTCAGTACAATTCAATATTTTCATTTACTACTTCAAGAGTAGAAAAGAGAGGATGCTAATAAAATTTGCAGGTGTTCCTACACATTACAGGATAGGCATAAAATAGTATGTGAACAGTATAAATTTTTTAAATGGACAGAAATCAATAAAGTAAGATTTAGTAAAGCATTCATAAATGTAATGTGATTCACAAAGGAAAGAATAATCAAATACACCAATACAAAATGGAATTACAAGAGGATTTAAGGGTTATACTAGAAAGTAAAATGAACATGTATCAGCAACATGACTAGCAAATCCCAAAGACAAGTGCTGGTCAAGTTACAAAAATGATTTTTTTTCTTAATAGAAGAAAAATAGGATAGGTTATACTGGTCTATAAGTACTTCAGTATGTCCAGGGTGTCAATCTAAAGAATTGACAGATAAGTACAGTATAGAAAGGTGATGGTAAAGTCAAAAGAATTCACTTAGGAAAATATAAGACAGGCATAAAACAAAGACAGATGGAAAAAAATGAATGAGAGAAGTAAAAGTAGATATAGTTGGTCATAGTAGAAGCCAGGAGAAAAGTCAGGGAGGAGAAAGTAAATGAGTGGGGAGAGGAGAATTAGAAAACAGAGAAAGACAATGGAGAGGAGAGGAGAAGGGAAGGGAAATGAAGAGAAAAGGAAAGAAAGCAGGACTTTTTAAAGGGATAAAGGAGGACAATTGAAGAACTTTTTCAAAAGGGGTCTTGTCCTGTGAATTTACAAATAAAAGAGTTGATGGTGGGTACCTCAATTAATATTTTAATTGAAATGATTCCAAGGAATATACTTTCAGGAACTTAGATTCTTAGTTGAATATAATCTTCAGATCAGCAGTGAAAATGGATTATAAAGAACATACCAGGAAAAAAGATCAGAGCCCCATAAGAAATTCGGAGTCAAATATCACAGCTAAACAACTAATGTTTTAGTTACATTTCTTTAATTAGTACATTTGATATTAAAAATTTTGTGAACTGTCTTGTTCATCACAGCTAAAAAACATTCAATGTTTTTTAAATATTAAAAAATTTTATGATTTTCAAAGTAAAGCACATATGCAAAAGAATTTCAACAAAAGGAAAGCAAACAGGATCAAACATTTTCCTTTATAAAATAACATTTATTATTTATCTAATTTTGTGAGTAAAATGTGGCTATAAGGAAATTATCTTATAATTAAAATTGCCTATAATCTCACCATCATTAACACTTTGATGTCTTCACTTGACTATTTTGCATATGCTTTTTTTAATTAGTGTCATTTTGGATATGCAGTTGTATATCTGCATGTTTTATTATTCATCATGATATTGTTAATATCTCCCCAAGTAATATTTTTTAAAACATGACTATTAATAGCTGCATTGTATTCCATTTATGGATGTTTATAAACATATTCTTATTATTGGATATGTAATTATTCAACTTTATATTGCTATAAATAATGTAAATATGGGTTTGTTTTCTCTATAGAGTTTGATATTTTCTTAGTGTGCATTCACAGAATGTAAACATAAAATGTGAAAATTTTATGGTTTCATTTATGTGCTGTGTTATATGTCCATATGTGTATATATATATACATTTGGTTGGGGAGAAGAGAGAAAGACTGCTTTATAGAAATAATTGTTTCACTCTTCCCTACAACATGTGAAAATACTCATGTCACTTTATGCATACCATACCAGTATCACATGATAAATAGTATTGTTTTAGTTACATTTCTTTAATTAGTACATTTGGTATTAAAAATTTTGTGAACTGTCTTGTTTATACATTTTGTCAATTTAGTGTCACTCTTGGTTCGTTCTTGTGAGTTAATTTATATATTAAGAGCATTAATCCTTTCTTGGTCATATTCATCACAAACATTTTACTAACTTGTTTTCTGATTTGATGTTTTTATGCTTTTTAGTGTTTAGAAAATATGATACTTAGGTATATAAATACGTTGAACCTCTACTTGTGATTTCTTCATTGCCTGTATGTTTTGAAAGTTCTTCCCCAACTTATTATTGCTTAATTATTCACTTGCATTTTATCATTTTATTTCATCATTTACAATTTCTGTTTTTTATATTTTTTTACATTTAGCTCATGAATTAACTTGGAATTTTAGTACATGGTATGAGGTGAGGTTTTTTGTTTTCAAATAGTTAACCTGTTTTCTCAATATTGCCAAATAATTTAATTCTTACCCAATTGATTTGTTATAATTCTATATCATATATGTATCAAATGTGTTCATAAATTAGCTCTTCCTTAAGGACTTAAAATGAAAGATAAACTGGCACTAAACAGCCAGAGAATGCAAGAAATGGAGAGAGAAATAAAAACAATGGTGGAAGCAAGGGTAAACACAAACAATGACTGATATGAGCAAGCAGGACAAATGGGGAAATGTAAGGAACTTCCATGATTATAAGACACTGTGTAAAGTTACACAGAGGAGAAAAAGGAATAAAGTACTTGAAGAAATGGGTATGCATGATGACTGTGGGGGGGGCACAAGGAAAGACTAAAGTGAAAGAGAATAATAAACTTCAATCTTTATGGAACCCAACTGTCTACAAAAAATAGGTTGGAGGGGGAAGTGCTCTTAGAAGAGAAGTACACAGAATATGAAGCAGGTCAAAGACACAGGAAAGGAGTCATAAAAGACAAAATAGTGTGGTAAAGAAATGACAGAAGCTAAAAATCCAGATGAAAAGAAAAGAAGAGAAGGAGAGAGGGAAGGAGGCAGCAAAGAAAGAAGGAAGGAAGGAAGGATCAGGAAAGTTTCACGCAAAAAAATCATCAAAGAGGTGCCAGGCTCATAAAATAAAAATTGACAAACACCTGAGGACATTAAAAACATTTAAGACACACTAAGAAATAGAATAGGGGAAGGCTAGGGAGGAGTTTTGTGAAATATTCTAATAACAAGAAGGAAGTTAAAATTGGGAGACAGCAGAAAAGATCTCTACAAAAAAATAAAAGCACATGGAGAAGAAAAGCAGCAATACCTGATCTCCAAATATGTTAAATTGTCATAATGAAATATTTTTAAAGTCCATTGGCTTTTTTTGTACCTAAAAAGTAGTAATGTTACAGCTTTAAAATGTTTCATAGAGTCTTGTTAAAAGGAAGGGGAATTAAAAGGTAAAATAATTATAGTCTTGGGGATTAAGAACCACTGGAGGAAAATGGACATTCCAATGCCTACAAATTAATTAGAGATACAGGAGAAAAAATGACGAAAAGGAAAAAGCATATTACTAATTCATTCTTCATCTATTTAGCAAACACATATGTGGGCTACCACATTAAGTGGTAGGGGTAATATAAAATGAATGGTAGTCTCTGCTCTCAAATATACCCCATGAATGATGGAAAACAAAATGATAAATATGACTTTCCAGTGCTGTGGGGTGCTATATATATGCTGTAATTAGTTGTATATAATCCGCTATAGAAATAAGACCATATATCTAACTTCGTGGAAGATGGGGTGAGGAAAGGGTTCAGGAGGAGAGGATTATCAGACACTGTTTTACAGAGGAAGTACCCATAACCCTTGAACTGAAAATTAGGAGATTTAAAAGGTGGCCAGAGAGTCCAGGAAAGAAAGAAGGCATGGAGGTGTGAGGACATGCAGTGCATTTGGAGTACATAAAAAAATTAAGTGTGATTGGATCATATGATATATAAAAGTGTTTAGAAGAAAAGGAAGCAAGAACCAAATCTTCCAACCATGCCAAAGACAATGGGAAGCCTTTGAAGATTTTTTAAGCAGATGAGTAAAATGATTAGATTTGTCTTTTGGAAAAGCCACCCTGGTATCAATTGGAATTAGGAAAGATTTCAGGTAGAGAACTTTATTAGGAAACTTTTACAGTAGTCCTAGTAAGACATATGAAGGCACAGGTTAGGAAAATTACAATATAAATGGATAGAAAGTGCTATATTTAAGACATATTAAAAAGTACAATTAGGCCAGGCATGGTGGCTCACACCTGTAATCCCAGTTAATGGGGAGGCTGAGGCAGAAGGACTGTTTAAACCCAGGAGTTCAAGCTTATGATTGTATCCCTGTACTCCTGCCTGGGAGACAGAGCAGAGTCCTCATCACAAAAGAAAAAAAAAAAAGTAAAATTAGTAAAACTTGATAATTTATTGCTGATTGGCTATTGAATGTATGTAAGAGATTCAAGATTGGGAGGATTCAGAGATGCTGTTAAAGTTTCTGGTTTGCATTACCTTGATGAGATTGGGAACACTAGAAAATGTCCAAATTTGTGGGAAAAGATTGTGAGCTGTGGGTAGTGATGAAATGAATTTAAAAGCCCCGGAAACCATGGAAATACAGAAAGTGTTAAATATATATGCACATACGCTTAGCACTCATAGTTCAGTGGTTAGGGCGCTGGCTACATACACAGTGGCTGGTGGGTTCATACCTTGCCCTGGCCTGCTAAACAATAATGACAACTATAATAAAAAAAAATATAGCCAGGAGTTGTGGAGGCACCTGTTGTCCCAGGTACTTGGGAGGCTGAGGCTTAAGCCCAAGAGTTTGACATTGCTGTGAGCTGTGATGCATGGCACTCTACCAAGGCTGACATAATGAAACTGTCTCAAAAAAAAAATATGTATATATATTTATATATGTATATGCACTCATAGCTCAGTAGAGGTGCCTAGGCTAGAGAGACAAATTTAGGGCTAGAAGTACAAAAGCAGAAAGGTGGATAGATTCAAGCATTTTAAGATATAGAGGAGATAAAATATGTGAATTATGGGAAAGAAGACAGTAAGATAAATGTGTTGAGAAAAAAATAAAATTTTAGTATACAGAATTTATGGAACATGAATAGCTTATGTTGTTAGAAATTCTTGTTGTTTTGTAGGATATAAAAGGATGATTAAATACATATACTGTATGTGTCCTTATGTCAAATATTTTGAAAATAAAATGAAATAAAAAACACCAAAGAGTTCTTACACTGTTAGATATCAAGTGCTAAGGTTTTCTAACGAACTACTTTTAAAGCCATTTATTCCCTGCCCTGACAGTTATTTGAACCAGCAGCAGTTCCTCTCCTCCTCCCCTTATAAATCTTTCTTAAGTTTTTAAATGCTCAAAACTTGCAGAACAAGTAAGAGAGGGTGGAGCATAGTGGCTAAGAGTTCCATGTATCAGAATGAATGACAGGGCCCAAGAAAGGAAACAAATTTTGATAAACCCTCTCAGGAACTACATAATCCTAAGGATGGGAGGGACCCACCCAACGTGTTTTAGCTAGGACTTTTTCTTGCTTTGAAATTTGTTGAAGCTCTGATACAAACATGAAAGCATTGGAAATGCAATAAAAAAAAAAAGGTAGCAACCACAGAGTCTCTTTCATTCAAGATTTGCCTGAAGAGAATCACTTTGCATGATTCTCCTTACACAATAAGTCAGACTCAAGGTCACAGGCTTAAAGCATTAAAGCATTGGCTTAGAACATTGGCTGTAGGGCAATTATAGTTTTTCACATGCCTGGAAGATGCTTTAATTTTAACACACCCTCTTCTTGCAATTCACTCTTATTTTTCACCAAATCAAGGCCCCATGAAATTAACACTACTATGGTAGTAAAAGGACTGATGTAAACATTTTGAAGGATTCTAAACCTAACTAAGAAAATCCACTCATGTTGTCCTAGATTTGAATTATATTTTCTCTCTGATACCCAAACTAGAATCCTGTCTCAGTTTCTTTACAAGATATTCTTTTTTAAAACTTTTTATTTTTTAAATTAATATACAAAAAATTGATTTTTATATAGTTCTATGAATTTAAACATATTACTCTAATATTCACCACCACCACCATAACCAAGATACCAAACTTTCCATCATCCAGAAAAATCTTTTGTGTTGTCCCTTTCCCCAAACCATAACCACTAAACCCATCTCCATCTCTATAGTTTTAACATTTTGACAATTGTCCAATAAATAGAATCATATAGTATGTAACCTTCTGAGCTATGTTGAATTTTTGCATCCCATACAAAAGTTACAATATTCACCCTGAGCAGAGATTGAAGATAAAATGATGTGCATCCATGCATTATTCTCTTCTATTTAAGAAAGTACCTGAAATACAAGAATAAAACCTGATGAAAATATGACAAGAAGAAATTTCGTGCATTATATAATTACTCACATTTAAAAATAAAAATATTAAGCCTCCAGTAGACAAATGGCCAGCAAAATAGGAGGCAGCTTTCACACAGGAGAAAATGTAAATAATAAAGAAATACATATGAATATGTTCAATCTTGGAAGCAATCAGAAAAGTTTAACTTAAAACTATAATGAGGTGACATTTTTGCTGATTTAATTAGATTTTTTCCTAGTTTTCTGGCAAGGTTTTGGTGAAATTAGTCAATCATCCCTATGTTTTTTGGAAATCAGTTTGACAGTCTTTTTCAAGAAAAATTCTAATGTTTATACCGTTTCACCCACTGATTAATCTGCAGAAGAACTATGCTGAAAGAATAATTCAAGAGGTTACAAAAGCTGTGTGCACCAACATGTTCACCACAACGTTGTTTATAATAGCAAAAAAATTAAACAATAACCTAAATACCCCATGATAGACTGGCTAAATCATGATGAATTGCCCAGCAGCCACTAGAAAGTTCATTACAAAGAACATACTATATTACATGGAAAACTACTTATAATATAGTATTACACAAAGAACAAAATACTCAAGAGTATCTTTATTGTATATACAACTTTGTAAAATTAAGTATGTATGTAAGGGCACATGTAAAAAGAAATTGACACATTATGTAATGATATTGTGAATGAATTTTCATTCCTATATTCTTATTTCCACAAATTGTTGTGCACTGATAAAATTAAGAAAAATAAACAATAACTTCCCCTACACACTGACTCTCCCACTTTCTCCTCCTTTCTTCGGACAGACACCTGGTTTCTGATCACCTGTGGGATTTCCATATGGACACTGGACAACTCCCTGGACTACAGAGGGCACCTCTAAAGCATATGATTGTTTAGAAAGGGCAGACCCAGCTTCTGGCTTTGACTTTTTTCATTTCCTTCCCCAATTTCCTTGCCAATGTCCCAATCTTTCCTTCATTGTTCTTTCAAGCAGTTATAGTTAACTGAGAAAACACATTAGAAATGGATTTACTTTCCGGGGCTGAAAACTTAATATGTTTGATATGAAAAATATATCTCCTCTATTACCATTAAAGCAAAGAGAGGAAAGGAAAGAATAACAAAAACAGAAATGAAATGCTAAAAATATCCAGAGTGAAACATTTTTAAGCAAACCACACTAGATCTTGAGCCTTTCAAAGGTCTATTCCTCAGAGGATTTTTTTTTTTTCAGAAGATTTTGCTTCCAAGATACTGGTCTTCTTTATCCTTACTGTGGGGCACTGCTGTAGCTCTCCTGAGATTGCCAACTTCTCTGGTCTGGGTTCATAGCTTGGATAGATGTTTTCTGTCTGGACCAAATTACTTTCAGTGTTACACTCATGACCTAAATTGCTCAAGTTTTATTTAAATTTAACACATTTTTATTAAATACTCCTTGACTGTTAGTAAATCTAATTCCAATTCTAACATAGATGGGAATAACACAGTAGAGAAGGTGCTTGGCCTTTGCTGAATGATGGGTATTGAAATTTGCAAACAGAAAGGACTTTAGGATGATGGAAGGGAGAGCAGGGTAGAAAGAGAGTCTTCAAAGAAGGGGCTTTATTCTAATATATTAGATACTTTTATACAAGTTGTTGACAATTTCCACTTATTTGTATAATCCTCCACTTTTGTATTTTCTACATTTTTCATATGTCATGAGGCTCAAAATATGAAAATGGCCTTGGTCTCTCTTAATTCTGCTTCTAACTGATGTTTTTTATTCCATTTCCACCACCAATCTCATTAAAGACAACACAAATGATAATTTCATACTGATTTTGTCTAAGTACAAATGATGAAAGAGAAAACACATATACAATATTGTAATTATTTCCTAAGCTCCAGGTTTACCTAAGGATAACCCTAGGCCTAAAAGTCCTCCAAATATAGATAGATGCACAAAACCTGCCATCTACTCTTAGCTCTGTCATCTTGTGCTTTCTTTACCTGAGTGCCTCAGCACAGCCCATTACCTATAACATGGGGTTCACTAGTGTTCATAATGCTGATTTCATGGCCCTGTGCCACTTGGAAAATATCTTCCGAATATTCACAGAAAGGAATTTCTTTCTGTTTAATCTTCATGTTGGGTGCATTTTATCATATTCTAATTCATTGAAAAATGAAGCATGGAATTTCATAACTTGGTAAGTGCTAACCTATTTCCTCAGCCATGCTAGATCTGGGACAGTGTACTTTACTCTTTCAATATATGAATTTTTAGGAGCCTGGAAAATCACCCCAATGAGTAGCTAGAGACTGCTGTCCAGCTTCTCTCTGGAGCTGCCACATTAAGTCAGAAATAGGCAGGTAGGCCTCAGACCAGAGAACACATGTTTGAGGGACCAGTCTACCTGGGTTCTACATCTCTATAGAACCAAGCATCTCTTAGCTATGCATTTCTCTTCTATGTGACCATCTCATTCTGCAATATAAGATTTAGAGATTAAAAGGGTTAGAGATCAGATTAAAAGGGTTAATTAACAGGAAATTATTATTACATTAGAGTTTCTATAATGTGTTTTCCAACATCAATGGCTGAAGAGAAAGATACTTTTGTCACCAAAAAGAGGAGAAAGATAATTGTATGCAGCCCCTTTGAAATTGCTTAGAGAAGTTGAGATAGAGACAGATAGACAAGGACAAGACTTCTTACTAAAACCAAGTGCTTAGAGCAGTGGATCCCAACCTTTTCGAATATGTGGATATCTTTTAAACATTAAAAAAATTGTGTATGTGCATGTGTGCTTGTCTCACATACACACATGCACTAGAGAGTTATATATTTAGAATATGTTGGTTAAAAAAAGTTCAAAAACCAAAAGGTACAATTTTTTTTTGAGACAGAGTCTCACTATGTCACCCTAGAGTGCTGTTCTGTCACAGCTCACAGTAACCTCAAACTCTTGGGCTGAAGTGATTCTCTTGCCTCAGCCCCCCAAGTAGCTGGGACCACAGGCACCTGCCATGCCTGGCCATTTTTTTGGTTATAGTTGTCATTGTTCTTCTGCAGGCTTGAGCTGGGTTTGAACCTACCAGCTCTGGTGTAGGTGGCTGGCACCCTAGCTGCTGAGCTACAGGTGCTGAGCCATTATCAACACTTATACATGAGCTTACATTTTCTTAATTATAGTAATATCTACATGTTTTTGTGAGACATTAGTGCATGGATATGTGAAGTGCATTATACATGCAATATTTTATAAGCAGTGTTTGGTGTACATATAGATTCTTATACCCCTTGTAGTAACTTCATACCATGCATAGTCAAGAACCTATAGTCAAGAAGCACTGGTTTGGAGTATATTGTAAAAAAAGGCCAAGGCAATGGAAATACATGAGGAAAGCTCATAGGAGGCACATACCCACATTAAGTACACATAGGATCCTTGGGGCTAGAAGCTCTCTTTACAGCTTTTTTCTTTCATTTATTGTACAGACTTCTTTTAAATACAAAGCAAAATAACATTTATTCACCATCAATGAGCACTAAAGGCAGC
The DNA here is from genome assembly GCF_000181295.1 of Otolemur garnettii. NCBI lineage: Eukaryota > Metazoa > Chordata > Mammalia > Primates > Galagidae > Otolemur > Otolemur garnettii. Next base: position 5,171,508 of record NW_003852520.1, read on the forward strand.
ACAAGCCAAACAGCAAGAAAGCCACTGTCTTTTTACTTGAATAAAAGCTTTGGCAGGGCCTCTGTGCCTTTCATTACTACATAGAGTGTACTTTTTAGCTACTTCTTTTGTATTATGACTCAAACTAAATGTGGTGATATCTTTATAAGATAAAATCTCGGGTTTTCAAGATCATTTTGCTTAATTCATGTGGCTACCACCGTATATTCCCTTTATGCTCCTGAAAAGAGAGTATTTGGGAAAGCAATCAGGGGCTTAACTTTTTCTCTTAAACCATATCTGGGGACTTAAGCAACACACCTTTTATTTTTATTGTTTAATTATCTAGCATAAGATTCAACATGATTTCTTATAATGGAAATTCTAAAGAACTGCAGCAGACCATAAGTATTTGGGACACTCTTTGTGGCACTGTAAGACATAGAAATGCACAGATAGACAAGGAAAGGAAAGGTAATAATCACAACATAGCATTGTGATTCTTGAAGCTACTTTTCACAGAGTATAATGCTGATGCTGTCAATGCCAACTGTTCTTTATTTATTATTTATCAATCAACATATGTGTTCATTTTACAAACACATTAAAGAGCTTTCAAACAAATATAAAACACAGAAAATGACACAAACATATGACATAGCAGTAGGAATGTCTTCATCAAGGAACTTTTATACTGAAAGGTTTTGCTAAAGTGATGGGATATAAAGGAGTATTGAGGCTTCATCCTGTGAAAATTTCAACTGTTTACTTTTTAGCTATGATTTCAGGGGAACCCACAAAGAAATAAAATCCTTGACTGTCATGTACTAAAGGAGGCTTTGATATTTTTATATTTTTTGACTGCTACAGCCCTGGCTATCAAGTGAAAGCAAACAATGTATACATCTTAATGGCAGCCAGGAAGTGAGGTATTTTGAACAGGTTATATCTAGATGGATAAAAAGCAAACTATTAAGAAAGATAAGCTGGCAAAAAGGAGGGCAATCCTTTACCTATCTTCTCAAACACATGTCTATTTGTCCATATATACTCTGATTCAAGTTCTAAATTTTACTTTTAAAATCACTTGACTACATTTAAAGTATATTATCATCCACAGCTTGAAAACAATGGGTCTTCATGTGTATATTCCCTAGGGTGGCCCACAATGTGCAGATCCTTGTGTAGTATCCTCCCCTTGAGTAGAATTAAAACCTGTAAACTGCATCTAAATAATAAAATTCAGCAAAAGTGATGGGATGTCACTCCTGTGATCTGTTATATAATAAAGCAAAAGTGGAAGAATTTTTCAGATGCAATTAAACTACCTAATTGACTTTTAGTTAATCAAAGGGAGATAATTTGAGTTGGACCTGACCTGATCAGGTAAGTTCTTTTTTTCTTATTAAATCATAGCAGTGTACATTAATACTATAATCAGATACAGTGTACTATTTCTATATACAATTTGAAATACTTTCATCCAACTGGTTAACCTAGCCTTCATGTCTTTTTCTTAGTTATTGTGTTAAGACATTTATGTTCTACATTTAGAGAGATTCACATGTACCCTTATAGGATGAACCATAGGCTCGTAATCCCACCAATCACCCTCCCTACACCCACTCTCCCCCCTCCTCTCCTCTCCCTTCTTCCCATATTTCTGCTCTAAAATTGAGTTATAGCTTTCCTATGAAAAGTTTCATAGTAGGGCTGAGTACATTGGATACTTTTTCTTCTATTCTTGAGATACTTTGCTAAGAAGAATATTTTCTAGCTCCATCCATGTAAACATGATGGAGGTAAAGTCTCCATCTTTCTTAATGGCTGCATAGTGAGTCCTTAAAAACAGGAGCTAGGGCAGCCTTGAAATGAGAGGCTCTAAGCAGAAGAGACACTCTCTCAACTGCAGCCTTTGAAGAAACAAGTTGCCATGAATTCTACAGCCACAAGGTACTAGATGCTGCCAACAACTTTAATGTGCTTAATCCTTCCATAGTCAAACCTCCAAATGAGAATGCAGTCTGGCTTAAAACTTCATTGCAACCTTGTGAGACCTGGAGCAAGAATACAGATAAGCTCTGCCCAGCCTCCTGCCCATGGAAACTGTGAGATAGTAAATTTGCAATGTTTTAAGTCATTAAATTGGAAAATATTTTATGCAACAATAGAAAACTAATAGGGACAGGCATATTTATTTTCCTCAGTTGTCTAATAAAGTCCTAAGAAGAAATGTGGATCCAATGACAAGTGTAATCATGTGGAAAGAATGTTAGATGAGGCATGAAAGCCTTGTTCAAGTCCTGGATCTTCATGATCTGGAGCAAGATACTTTACCCCTTTGAGCCTGTAGCCTCATCTTTCAATTAGCTTTAATTTAATCTGCCTAACTTTTCTCACGAGGTTCTGAAGGAGGACTTTGAAAACTGCAAAATGCTGGACTCGTGTCATAAGGCACCATAAGGCACATAACATGCTCCAGGGAGTATTACAGTTTTTCTATATCATTAACTAATTTAATCCTCAAAAAACTCTATAAAGTAGATAGACACCATTTTTACAATCATCACCTCCATTTTACAGATGAAAGAAATGAGAGTCAGGAAGGTGAAAATTTTTATCTAAAATGGCACAATTTTGAGTAGGTAAGAACAAACATTTAAGCCCAGGCAGGCTGGTTCCATGTTCTATACTCTTAAACATTGTTGTGCTGCCTCTTATAGCTTTTGTAAGTCCAGGAGATCCACTCCGTCTGGAGCAAGCTGAGCCTTAATCCCAAGATGTTCTAAAAGAATTCAAGATCCTCAGATGAGAATGATCCATATAAGCCTCTACTTTAATGCATTCTTCCACATTTGTTATCACGATTTTTCTAACACAACAATATATTGTTCAAAATAAATTCTCCAGAAGGTAATCTTTTTTTCTTCTATGAATTGCATCACAACCATCCACACTGCACAGTCTCATGGCCTCATATCCAATACCACTCTTCCTACTGTTTCCCATTATTACTTAGCTGAGAATACATGAATATCTGCTTACAACAAACACACTTATTTCTCCTCAAATACAGATTTGCATAAAAGCCAAGTATAAAGAGAATGGAAGCTTTTTTATTGAATTTCTTTTAGGTACACTGCATGATTTCCATTATGTCTACCGCTTAATTTTTCAAATCTTTGGGCGTGCAAGATCATCTCTCAATTTATCAGAGAAACACCAGAGCCTTGATTAAATGATCATTTGTTACATTCCCCTGACTTAAAAAGATTATCTTTTACCTTTAAATACTCCAGAATCTAAAAAAAAAAAAAAAAAAAAAAAAAAAAAAAAAAAAAACTCTTTTAATGGACTATTATAGTTCTTACTTTAATATTATAGTTATTAATTAATATATATATTTAATATTATAGTTCTTACGTTAATATTTTTTTCTTTTCCCGAGGGAGCCCTACCTTTATTTATTTATTTATTTACTTACATATTTTTACTGTTGGAGATTCAGGGAGGGTACAAAGAACCAGGTTACATTGATTGCATTTATTAAGTAAAGTCCTTCTTATAATTGTGTTCCATCACCAAGAGGTGTGTCAAACCATGTGATCCCCCAGCCTCCCTCCCTCCCTTCCCCTCCCTGCACTCCCCTTCCCCCATCTTCCACTGTGTACTAGGTTATCAATTGTCCTCTTTTCAGAATTGAGTACATAGGATTCTTGATTCCCCATTGTTTTGATGCTTTACTAAGAATGTGTTCTACTTCCATCCAGTTTAATACAAAAGATGTAATGTCTCCGTCTTTTTTAATGGCTGAATAGTACTCCATGGTATACATATACCACAGCTTGTTAATCCATTCCTGGGTTGGTGGGCATTTAGGAGGTTTCCACATTTGGGGAATTGTAAATTGAGCTGTGATAAACAGTCTAGTCCAAATGTCCTTATGGTAAAAGGATTTTTTTCTTCTGGATAGGTGCACAGTAATGGGATGGATGGAAAAAATGGGAGGTCTAGCTTCAGTTCTTTGAAGATTCTCCATATTTCCTTCCAAAAAGGTTGTAATAGTTTTCAGTCCCACCAGCAGTATAAAAGTGTTCCCTTCTCTCCACATCCACTCTAATATCTGCAGTTTTGAGTTTTGAGAATGTGGGACATTCTCACTGGGGTTAGGTGATATCTCAGGGTGGTTTTGATTTGCATTTCTCTAATAATTAGGGACAACGAGGATTTTTTCTTATGCTAGTTAGGCATTCATCTGTCTTCTTTAGGGAATGTTCTATTCATTTCTCTTGTCCAGTGTTATAAGGGATGTTAACTCTTTTTATGTTGATTTATTTGAGTTCTCAGTAGATCCTAGTTATCAAGGTTTTGTCTGATTTATGATATGTAGAATACCTTTCCCATTGTGTAAGTTGTCTATTTCCTTTGGTTGTTGTCTCCTTAGCTGTACAGAAAGGTATTCAGTTTAATTAAGTCTCATTTGTTTATTTTTGTTGTTGTTGCAATTGCCACGGGAGTTTTCTTCATAAAGTCTTTCCCCAGACCAATAACTTTAAGTGTTTTCCCCACACTTTCTTTGAGGATTTTTATTGTTTCATGTCTTTTATTTAGGTATTTTATACATTTGTTTTTGTGAGTGGAGAAAGGTGCAGGTCCAGTTTCAGTCTTTTACATATGGATATCCAGTTCTCCTAGCACCACTTATTGAATAGGGAGTCTTTCCCCAAGAGTATGTTCTTGTTTGGTTCATCAAAGTTTAGGTGACTATAACATGTTAGTTTCATTTCCTGGTTTTCTGTTTGGTTCCAGATGTCTGTGTGTCTATTTTTATACCAGTACCATGCTTTTTTGGCCACCGTGGCTTTGTAGTACAGCCTAAAGTCTGGTAGGCTGATGCCCCCAGCTCTGTTTTTATTAGCAAGAATTATCTTAGCTGTATAGGTTTTTTTCTGGTTCCATACAAAAACATGGTATGTTCTTCCATTTGTTAATATCTTTTGCTATTTCTTTTCTTGGGGGTTCATAATTTTCTTTAAAGAGGTCCTTCTCTTCTTTTGTTAGGTATATTCCTAAGTATTTCATTTTCTTTGAAGCCACTGTGAAGGGTTGTGTCCTTAATTAGCTTCTCATCCTGGCTGATATTGGCGTATACAAAGGCTACTGACTTGTGGACATTGATTTTAAATCCTGAGACATTACTGTATTTTTTGATCACTTTGAGGAGTCTTGTGGTTGAGTCTTTATGGTTCTCTAAGTATAACATCATATCATCAGCAGAGATGGAGAGTTTGACCTCCTCTGTTCCCATTTGGATGCCCTTTATTTCCTTCTAATGCCTAATTGTACTTCTGGTACTATGTTGAATGGTAGTGACAATAGAGGCCAAACTTGTCTGGTTCCAGTTCTAAATGGAAAAGCATTCAATTTTACTGCATTCAGTAAAATATTAGCTGTGGGGTTTTTGTAAATAACTTCAATCAATTTAAGAAATGTACCAACTATGCCTATATTTTTCAGAGTTTTAATTAAAAAGGGATGTTGAATTTTGCTGAATGCTTTTTGTGTATCTATTGAGAGGATCATATGGTCTTTGTTTTTGTTTCTGTTGATATCAAGAATTATGTTTATGGATTTGCAGGTGTTAATCCAGCCTTGCATCCCTGGGATGAATCCTACTTGATCATGATGTATGACTTTTTTGATGAGAAGCTGTAGTCTATTGGCAGAATTTTCTTGAGAATTTTTGCACCTATATTCATTAGTGAAATTGGTCTGATGGTCTCCTTTTTAGTTAGATCTATTCCTGGTTTATCAGGGTGATGTTTAAGCTTCATAGAACGTGTTGCAGAAAATTCTTTCCTCCTCAACTTTTTGGAATAATTTCTGCAGTATAGGTATAATCTCTTCTTTGAAGTTTTGACAGAATTCTGGTGTGAAGACATCTGGACCAGGGCATTTTTTGTTGTTGTTGGCAGATTTCTGTTGTTTCTTTGAACTCACTTCTTGAAAATGGTATGTTCAGGAGATCTATTTCTTCTTGGTTGAGCCTAGGGAGAGGGTGTGATTCCAAATATTGATCCATTTCCTTCACATTGTCAAATTTATTCACATAGAGTTTCTTATAGTATTCAGAGATAATCTCTTTTATCTCTGTGGCAACTGTTGTTATTTCCCCTCTATCATTTCTGATTGACATTGCTAGAGATTTTACTTTTCTGTGTCTAGTTAGTATGGCCAAAGGTTTATATATTTTATTTATTTTTCAGAAAACCAATCGTTTGTTTTGTTAATTTTCTGAATGATTATTTTGTTTTCAATTTTATTAATCTCTGATTTAATTTTGGATATTTCTTTTCTTCTGCTGGGGTTAGAATTACATTGTTCTTCTTTTTTGAATTCCATAAGATGGTCTGTGAGTTTCTTGATGTGCTCTCCTTTTGTTTTTTGGATGTAGGCATCTAAAGTGATAAATTTTCCTCTCAGGACTGCTTTTTCTATATTCCACAGGATTTGGTAGCTTGTGTCTTCATAGTTATGATGCTCAAGGAAGTTAATAATTTCCTCTTTTACCTCTTCCAGCACTCAACTGTCATTCAGCATGAGGTTGCTTAATTGCCATGCCTTTCTGTGTGGTTGAACATTTTTGTTGGAATTGAGGTCCACCTTTAATGCCTTGCAATCTGAGAAGATATATGGTAAAATTTCTATTCTTTTGATTCTATTGAGGTTTGTTTTGTGTCCTAGGATATGATCCATTATGTCAAATGTTCCCTGGGCTGATGAGAAGAATATATATTCTTTAGCTTTGGGATAGAGTGTTCTATATAGGTATATCAAACACAGTTGTTCTAGGGTCACATTTAAGTCTCTTGTACCTTTGTTTAGTTTCTGTTTAGAGGATCTGTTCAGTTCCATAAGAGGAGTGTTAAATTCCCTGCCATTATGGTTTTATGGTATATCATATAGCTTAGACTAATTAAGGTCTGTTTTGAGAGTCTGGGAGCATTTAAGTTGGGTCCATAAATATTTAGAATTGAAATGTATTTTTGTTGTATTATTCCCTTGACCAACATGAAATGTCCATACTTATATCTTTTACTTTAGTTGCTTTAAATCCACTTGCATTTGAAAATAAGATTGCAACCCCTCTTTTCTTCTGAATTCTGTTTGCCTGAAAAATTATCTTCTTTCCCCTAACGCTGAGTTTTAATTTGTCCTTTGAGGCTAGGTATAGTTCCTGCAAATAAGAAATGGATGACTCTTGTTCTTTTTCTTTATCAAATTTTATACAACCTGCCAGTATATGCCTCTTCAGTGTGGAATTCCCATGAACCTTCACTAGAGTGAAACTTCACTAGAGTGATCCCTCTGGGGTCTAATTTTTCAGAGACACCTCCCCAACTCTGAGGACTGCCAGAGGGAGCCAGACCTTGCCCTATAGGGATATCAGAGCTGCAGAGTGGCTGGAGCAAAGGCACAGTGGCTGAGGGGGAAAAATATTTGCTGACTTGTTATCCTCAGGTTTGGATTGAGCTCAGGTAGAACACTCCCCATTTGTCATTGAGTACTTGAGGCAGACAGCCTTCAGTTGATCCGGCTGGCTGGTGGCAGAGGGTGGTGGCCAGGCTGAGGAGACATTGCATTTCCCTTGACTCTGGCAGGTGCAAAGCCCTGGCACATTTTCTTATTGGAGGGAACTGGGCCACAGCCCTGTGGGGTTACCAGTGACTGGAGGTGAAGGGAGTGCTAGGTGGAGAATGAGGCACCAGCCCCTCTGGTCCAACTCTTCTACTGGGTGGGCTGTTCTGACTCCATGGAGCACCAGAGTGAGCCACACTTAAGCTGCCAGTAGACCCCTGCTATCTAATTGCTGGAGACCGTTTAAACTCTCCCACTTGAGAGCTGGTGTTGACTTCGACAATTGGTTTGGAACTCTTGAACTGGGCCAATCACCTGAGGACCCTACAAGGTGATACCCTGGTTGTGTTGTAGTGGGGAGGTTTAATTTTCCTCTTCCAGTTGTTGCCCATGGTGGGTGGGGTGTCTTAGTTGCTTGTATTTCTCCACAGCTGAGACTTTAACCCAGAGTCATTGATTCACTAGGATTGAACAAAGACCAGCTGAATACAAGACAGAGCCACCTAGCCCCCAACACCAAGTAGGTCTCCAGAGTCTTAGGCTGTAGTACTGTACAGGTCCTTTGGAAATCTGTAAGGGAAAGCTGCAGGCATCAGTCCCAGATCTTGGGCAAATGGCTGGTCAATTACAAGTCCAGAAGCCCCTAATCGAATTTCACCTTACCTGCCCATCTAGCCAAATGCTGAGAAGCAATCATGGGGCAAAATCAGAGGAAAAAATCTGGAGGAATCATCAGAATAGATGAACTCCCCCAAGGAAGGACAAAGCAGATACACCAGATGTCAAAAATTGAGTTTGGAATTTGGATAACAAATGAGATTAGCAGAATGGAAGTAAAGTTGGAATTAGAAATTCTAGGACTAATTCAATAGTTGTCTCAAGAATTAAATGAATTCAAAGATTTTGATACATTGAGAAAAGAATTGGCAGCCTTCCAAGATATGAGGAATACAATAGAATCCCTCAGTAACAGAAAGGACTAGGCAAAAGAAAAGATTTCTGACATTGAAGACAAAGCTTTTGAATGCTCCCAAAAGCTCAAAGAGGAAGAGAAGTGGAAAACAAAAATAGATCATTATCTCAGAGAGCTGTGGGACAACTCCAAAAAAAGCAAACATTCGCCTTATAGGAATTCCTGAAGGTGACAAGGTTGTTCTGAAAGGCACAGATGCTCTACTCCAAGAGATAATCAAAGAAAACTTCCCAAACTTGGCAAGAGATACTGAAATTCAGATACCAGACAGTTTCAGAACACAAGCATGACTCAATCCAAATAAAGCATCACCCAGACACATTATAATTAACTTTGCTAAAGTTAAATATGAAGGAGAAAATTCTGCAAGCAGCCAGATGTAAGAAAACCATAACCTACAAGGAGAAGAATATTAGAATGACTGCAGTGCTCTCTAATGAAACTTTCAACCCAGAAAAACAAACAAAACAACTTTCAAAACAGGATCCTGTATCCAGCTAAACTGAGTTTCATTTATGCTGGAGAACTTAAATACTTCAATGACATTCACATGATGAAGAAATTTATCTTAAATAACCAGCTCTCCAGGATATTCTCAGACCCATCATCCACAATGACTAGCACAATGCTCTACCACCGAAGTAAACTCACTCAGAAACTTTAGATCAAATCCCAAATTCCACAGTGATGAAAGAATTAAAAATATCCATGGGACTTTCGAAAAATTTGACACCCCAAATACTATAAGGCTTATTAATACTCTCAATTAATGTGAATGGTTTAAATTGTCCTCTAAAGAGGCACAGGTTCACTTGATATCTGTTGCATACAAGAATCTCATCTTACCTTAAAGATAAATATAGACTTAGGGTGATGGTATGGATATCTATAATTCAAGCAAATGAAAATCAGAAAAAAAGCAGGTGTTGCAAATTTATTTGCAGATACAATAGTCATTAAACCAACAAAAGTGAGGAAAGATAAAGATGGTCACTTCATATTTGTTAAGGGCAATACTCAATATGATGAGATTTCAATTATTAACATTTATGAGCCCAACCAGGATGCTTCTCAATTTATAACAGAGACTCTAACAGACATGAGCAACTTGATATCCTCCAACACCATAATAGTAGCAGATTTTAGCACCCCTTTGGCAGTGTTGGATGGATCCTCCAATACGAAACTAAGCAAAGAAATTTTAGATTTAAACTTAACCATTCAACAATTGGATTTAACAGACATCTACAGAACATTTCATCCAAACAAAACTGAATACACATCAGCCCATGGAACATCCTCCAAAATTGATCACATCTTAGGTCACAAGTCTAACCTCAGCAAATTTAAAAGAATAGAAATTGCTCCTTATATCTTCTCAGACCATCATGGAATAAAAGTTGAACTCATTAACAACAGGAAACTCATACAAAAACATGGAAACTAAATAACCTATAGTGAATGATAGCTGAGTCATAGACAAAATTAAGAAGGAAATTACCAAATTTTTGGAACAAAATGATAATGAAGACACAAATTACCAGAACATCTGGGATACTGCAAAGGCAGTCCTAAGAGAGAGATTTATAGTGTTCCAAGACTTGCCAAAGATAATGGAAAGAGAGGAAGTCAACAACTTAATGAGGCATCTCAAGCCACTGGAAAAAGAAGAAAATTCCAATCCCAAAACCAGCAGGAGAAAAGAAATAACCAAACTTGAACAGAATTAAATGATATTGAAAACAAAAGAACTATACAACAGGTCAATGAGTCAAAGAGTTGGTTTTTTTAAAAAGTCAATAAAATAGGTAAATCTTTGGCTAACCTAAACAAAACAAAAACAATAAAATTCCCAATTTCATCAATCAGCAATGACAGAGGTGAAATAACAACAGAGTCCTCAGAAATTCAAAAAAATTCTTAATGAATATTGCAAAATATTCTCAGAAATATGAAAATCTAAAGGAAATAGACCAATACTTAGAAGCACACCACCTTCCTAGACTTAGCCAGAAAGAAGTGGAAATGTTGAACAGGCCTATATCAGGTTCTGAAATAGCATCAATTATAGGAAACCTCCCCCAAAAGAAAAGTTTGGGTCAGATGGCTTCACATTAGAATTCTACCAAACTTTTAAAGAGGAACCAGTACCTGTGTTACTTAACCTTTTCCAAAACATACAAAACATAAAATACTTCCCAATACATTCTATTAAGTGATTATTACCCTGATGCCCAAACCAGGAAAAGACACAAGAAAAGAAAACTATAGGCCAATATATTTAATGAATATTGATGCAAAAATATTCAATAAGGTCCTACCAAACAGACTCCAGCAACACATCAAACAAATTATACACCACGACCAAATGGGTTTTGCCCCAGGGTCTCAAGGCTAGTTCACTATATGTAAATCTATAAATAAAATGCATCATATAAACAAAATTTTAAAAAAAGATCATGTGATTCTCTCAATTGATGCAGAAAAAAGCTTTTGATAATATCCAGAATCCTTTCATGATCAGAACACTTAAGAAGATAGGTATAGAAGGGACATTACATAAACTGATAGAGGCCACCTATAGCAAACCCACAGACAATATTATATTGGATAGAGTAAAATTGAAAACATTTCCACTCATATCAGGAATGTGACAAGGTAGCCCACTGTCTCCACTGCTTTTTAACATTCTAATGGAAGTCTTAGCCATAGTGTTCTGGCAAGAGAAGGTGATCACGGTTATCCACATAGGATCAGAGGAGATAAAACATTCATGGTTCACACATAATATGATAATATGATTGTATACCTGGAAAACCCAGGGACTCAACTACAAAACTCTTAGAAGTGATCAAGGAATGCAGCAGTGTCTCAGGATACAAAATCAATACTCATAAATCAGTAGCATTTATATATGCCAACAATAGTCAAGCTGAAAATACAGTCAAGGACTCCATTCTTTTTAAAGTAGTGCCAAAGAAGATAAAAATATCTAGGGGTGTATCTAACAAAGAACATGAAAGATCTTTGTAAGAATAATATGAAATTCTGAGAAAAGAAATAGCTGAAGATGTTAACAAATGGAAAAACATACCATGCTCATGGCTGGGAAGAACCAACATTGTTAAAATGTCCATATTACCTAAAGCAAAATACAAATTTAATGCAGTCCCTATCAAAGAACCACTGTCATACTTTAAAGATCTGGAAAAAATAGTATTTCATTTTATATGAAACCAGAAAAACCTCAAATAACCAAGAAATTACTCAGAAATAAAAACAAATCAGGAGGAATCATGCTACCTGACTTCAAACTATACTATAAATCTATAGAAATGACAACAGCATGGTACTGGCACAAAAATAGAGAGGTAGATGCATGGAACAGAACTGAGAACCAAGAGATGAACCCAGACACTTATCACCATTTGATCTTTGATAAGTCTATCAAAATATGAATTTTGGGAAATATTTCCTATTTAACAAATTGTGCTGAGTGAATTGGCTGCCTACTTGTAGAAGACTGAAATTGGACCCATACCTTTCAACTCTAACAAAAATTGACTCTCACTAGATAAAAGATTTAAACTTAAGGCATGAAACTATAAAGATTCTTGGAGAGAGTGCAGAGGAAACATTTGAAGAAATTGGCCTGGGAGAATACTTTATGAGGAGGATCCCCTGGGCAATTGAAGCAATGCCAAAAATACATTACTGGGATCTGATCAAACTAAAAAGGTTCTACACTGCCAAGAACCCAGCATGTAAGGAAGTAGACAACCCTCAGAATGGGAGAGGATACTTGGAGGCTATGTTTCTGACAAAAGTATGATAACCAGAATTCACAGAGAACTCAAACTTATTAATAAGAAAATAACAAGTGATCCCATTTCATTGTGGGCAAGAGACTTGAACAAAAGATTCTCTGAAGAAGACAGGTGCATCATCCACAGACACATGAAAAATTGCTCATCATCTTTAATTATCAGAGAAATGCAAATAAAATCCACTTTGAGATATCACAAAACTCCGGTAATAGTAGTTTACATAACAAAACCCCAAAACTACAGATATTGGAATGAATGTGGAGAAAAGGGAATACTTTTGCACTGCTGGTGGGAATTCAAGCTAATATGTTCCTTTTGGAAAGAGTTTGGAGAATACTCAGGGATCTAAATGTAGACATGCCATTTGATCCTGCAATTCCTCTACCAGGTGTATATCCAAAAGACCAAAAATCACTTTGCAACAAAGATAATTGCACCAGATTGTTCATTGCAGCTGAATTTGTAATTTCCAAGTCATGGAAGAAGCCCAAGTATCCATTGACCCATGAATGTGTTAATAAATTGTGGTATATGTATACCATGGAATACTATGGAGCATTAAAAAATATGGAGACTTTACTTCTTTTATGTTTACATAGATGTAGCTGAAACATATTCTTCTCAGTAACATATCTCAAGAATGGAAGAAAAAGCATCCAATGTAATCAGTACTTTTATGAAACCAATTTATAATTACTCACACTTTCTTATGAAAGATAGATCGAAACTGTAGCCCAGGATTAAGGAGAGAAATGGAGGGGGAAGAAAGGGGAGGGGAATGGTTTGATAGAGGGAGGTTTCATGGTGAGACCACACCTATGGAGCACATTTCAAGGGTAGAAGTCAAATCTATCAAGTATAGAACATAAATGTCTTAACACAATAATTAAGTAAATGAAGTGAAAGCTATATTAATTAGTTTGATGTAAGCATTCTAACTTGTATAAAAAAAACACATTCTACCCTACAAATGCATAAATGTGTTCATGATCTATGTGTATATGACTTAATAAAAAGGAAAAAAAAGTTCTTTCTGCAGTTCAACTGAAATATCCCCTGCTTCAGTTTAAGCAAGACAAAATTGTATTCAACCTTCAAAATCAAAAAAAAAAAAAAAAAAAAAAAAAAAAAAACCTTTCTCAATACCCTTAGATTAAATTATCTCCTTAATCTTTCAGTTTTCCAGGAACACATACCTTTACCATTCTTTTTATGTAACTGTAATGCTGTTTATTTATACATTTGCCAACACCTCAACAGAGGTGGGACACAACTTATCTTTGTGTCTTCTACACCTGGCAGAATGAATGACACATATTAGAAAGTGGAAATAAAAATTAATGGATGAAGTAAACTTCATCTGTGAGCAGACCAGAGAACTAAGCAACTTCTCCCTCATAAAACCTTTCTTACAAAGAACTATATCAGCTTTTTCTCTTTTTAATTCTTGCTAATTAAACATCCTGTAATTTTTTCCTATCCATAGGAAATACTTTTCTAATCTATGGGGCACAGTTTCCATGACTCCATATCTAATTCAATGGGGTTATCAAGATATGAATAATCATAATGTATATAGTGACAACCGTGTTTAAATTTACTTCCTTTTAAATGATTAGCTTCCTCCCAAAAAGTCAGTTGTAAGTGAATTATCACAAATGTATTTCTATATTAAATTAAGCACAACAGCATATTATTTGGAGAATATTCAAATAACTTTGAAATTAAAAAATGTTTTTAACATGAGTAATTTTCCTATACTTATGTTTTCTTAAGAGACAATATGGTGTATTGAGAACCCTATCAGATTTGAAGGCAAAAGATCTAAGTTTAAACCCAGAACTCTCTGTATTCCCTCAGGCATGTTATGCACCTTCTCTGAATCTGTTTTCAGTCAAATGGGAATACACAATAAAGTAACTCACAGGGTTTTTGTCAAGACCAAATGAATTAATAGTGTATGTGAAAGGGCTTTGTTCGATGTAAAACAAATATTAATGATTATTGTAAGTAATAATTTTAAATGCAGTTTTATTAAAACTAGATTCCTCAATCTAACAGTTATATTCTGCTTTTGACATAAGTTGGCTTTTCACCATAGCACTACATTGCTTGTTCATAATAGCTTAAGATCAACTGTGATTCTTAGATCTTTGTCTGTGGTGCTTGAGATGAGCCAGTCTTTTTCAACTCTGTTGTAAATTTGGGTTTTTATCTCTCTGTTATAGTCTATCCTTTTTTCTCTGTTTTTCTAGTAAGATACCTTTTTTCATTATTTATCAAGGTCATTTTCAGCATTTCTCTCTGATATCTGTCAAAACACTTCATGACAGGCACCTTAAAATTGTATAGATCAGCTAATAATAGGCATGTTTGTTCCTCCTTATAGAACATATATGGCTATGGAAGCTATCTCTGTAGTGGAGCCAAAAATACAAGAAATAACAGTATCTGAAACAGTAATTGGGAAGCTCAATGGAAGATGAAAGAGGGAGATAACTCTCTCCACTAGTGAACATAACACAACCTTCCAAGACACATATTGAGGCCAAAGCAGAATTCAGACAACTTTCTACAAGTAAGCCTTATTGGTAAGTGAGCTTTTACCTGGCTTTCATAGGAGATATTAACAAGGCCTATAACTAAAGAGTACACCAACGCTTGATATATTTCATAACAGAAGCACGATGAATTGCTTATTGGAGAGTAGCTATCTGAACTATTGCTATTTGCACATTTTATAAAATATATAGTACAAAAAGGCTAAAAACAGTTGCTTAGGGGATTATGGTTGAGCACAGCTAAATGGCTAGGATTTTATCAGTGGACCTAAAGTGAAATGGCTAGGTAAACCTGGTTTTAAATAATATAAATGGGTATCTAGATTTAGTAACTATTTGGAAGAGGAACACAGAGGGAGGAAAGAAAGACAACACTTAAAAAGAGTTTAAATAACTTGATATAAAGCTATAGATGATGGCTAGGAAGAAGAGAAAAGAAATGTCAAGTTCCACTTAGTACATAATGGGCTCCATTTTGCTAGGATGTTGCCTCTGTTTCCTTCTGAAACAATCTGCACAGAACACTTGCTAAATGTGAGACATGACATTGGAAGACACATTACTACAGAAATCCATAGTTCCCACAGTCCAAAAGGACATTCAGATTTAAAAATTAGAAGAGATCAAGTCACAGCCTTATATGTGAGACTGAAATCCAAAAATCCTAAGATGCAGAGGTAGATTTGGATATTCAGAGCATAAGTATAGAGACAGAAACTTTTGAACCATTAAATATGGTCTAGAAATTGAATTAAAATTAATTGTGCAAGGCACTGTACTGGTCAAAATACTATGTGGTGAAGATGAGTGCTGATAATAAATAGATTAATAGGGCACAGCCTTTATCCTGAAATATCCAACCATATTTTTTTAACATACATATAAAAATATTTAACTTTTGGTGGAGGGGAGAGTAATGATGGAAGATACACTCTATGATACACTGATATGAACTCTAAATCTACAATTATTAAAGTATTCTAAAACTGATCCAAAAATAGACATAACAATGAAAAAATTACACAAACCCAGACTGCAGAAACTAAGACAAATAATAATTAAATAAATGAATAAAATGACATCATAAACAAGTAAGAAAAGTAAAGATTATTCTATAAAAAATGTAAGTTAAGTCAGAAAAATTCTGTTTAAAAATTGGCATCAGGAGAGCAGAGCAAGATGGTGAATTAAATATGTCTCCTTACCAGCCACAAGGAGTGACACAAGGGAGAGAGGACTTTTGCTGGGTTATACTGCTATGAAACATCACTCTGGGGGCACAGTGAAGAAGTAGGTGAATCCAGGAGCCAATGCGAAGGTCACTGGCTGAGGAAGATCAGCATAGAAGACAAATGCCTGGGGACAGGAAGATGCTGGCCTCCCCTTCAGCAGAGGACTGAGGATAAGAAAGGGTGGTCCTGAAGTTTTCTGTTTTTGGACTGGGCTGCTCACTGAAGATACCTTGGAAGGGCTTAAACAAGCAAGTAAACTTGCATGGCATCTGGCAACTTGACTATAAATAGGGCACTGCTATTGTGGGAGGACAGCCTGGAAAGAACAATAGAGAAGTTCTTAGTGCACAATTGGCTCTGGTGTGTCTGCTGAGCTCGAGCAGCCATCCTTGGAGTAAGCTGAACAGCTCCTGCACTCCCTGGAAAGCCAATTTGTGGCCAGGGAGCACATTTGGAAAGTCAAGGCATGCACCTAAGAAATCTTGCAAGAGTTTCAAGATCCCAATTCTGCAGGTACTATGTACTAAAGAAATGCCCAAGCCCTAGTAAGTGCAAATAAATTAGGAAGATAGGACCTGGTCTCCTTGGCAACCAGATATTGATTTCCAGCTAACCCCTATCTTACATAGCAAAACCAGAATTTGTGTTTTGGGTCTCCTAACATCACAGTGTCAACTGGAATCCAGGCAATATATTGCAATATATATATATATTTTTTTCTTTTCTCAATTTTTTCTTAGTTTTTGTTTTTGCTGTTCTTTGTTTTATTTTGCTTAGTTTAGTTGTGCTTTTATACCTTGATTTTTATTTCTTCAACAGCAAGGGCTCCATTTCTGCTATAGTTTTTCAGACACTTTTCTTCTGTCTTTTTTTCTCTCCTTTTTTCTTTCTATTGGTAGAGATTTTTCTGCTTTTGTCATCTTTCCCACATAAAATTCTTGAACAATTAAGAGATTATTTTTATTTTCATTTTATATAATTGTAAATTTTCTTTATCTTTATAATTATTTATTTATTTATTGTTTTTAATGAACTGCTCCAATCTAATAAAGCCTCTGAGACATAGCCTGGGAGCAATGTCACGGCATTGCTCTGGCTCAGGTGGGCCTTGAGAACATAGTCTAGGATGTTCTTCTAGCTTTGGCTTTTGTAAAAATGGCAGGACCCCATTATTATATACTGCTATTTTTTTCTATATATTGGGTGGAAAGGGTCTTTCTTTGGCCTGGGCTGGTAAGGAGCTCCTGTTTACAGTATTAGATATAAAAATAATGTATTATATAGGAAATAATGATAAGAAAAAAGTCTATACATGTTCAGTACAAATGTTTTCTTTTCCAATATTTTATGTCTGTGGTTGGTTGCATCCATAGATGCAAAACCCACAGATATGAAGGAGTGATTGAATTATTAATTTTACATTATTATCTGACCCTAAGCATTTTCTTTAACTCTTTCTTCTATCACAAATTACCTATGTGAAGGTTTGTAAACTCAGATGCCCATAGGTATTACACAAATAATGCAAATTAGTGACTTGGATTGGATGAGCAAAGTGGGAAACTGGGAAGTAAATTTTCCACTTAAAGTATATAGATAGTGGCTGAACTTAATTTAATTGTTGCCATGTAGTAATTGTAAGCCCAGTGTTGTCAGATTTTTATTTTTTAAAGATAAGTCAGTAACTTAGATTTTTATGTAAAATAGGAGGCTGAAGTTTCCCATTTCTCATCTTGAGCTGGAAAATCTAACTTCTGGAATAAAAAAAAATAAGATTACAGAACTTGGATCTTTTAATAGGTAGAAAAGAGCTATTAAATGTTTGGGGCAGGGTAGATGAGTAAAAACAATATTAAGAGCTAGATATATGGCTCAGCACCTGTGGCTCAAGTGGCTAAGGCGTCAGCCACATACACCCAAGGTGCTGGGTTCGAATCCAGCCTGGGCTCACCAAACAACAATGATGGCTGCAACCAAAAAATAGCCAGGCATTGTGGTGGGTGCCTGTGGTCCCAGCTACTTGGGAGGCTGAGGCAGGAGACTCACTTGAGCCCAGGAGTTGGAGGTTGCTGTGAGCTGAAATGCCATGGCAGTCTACCCAGGGGGACAGCTTGAGGCTCCTGTCTCAAAAAAAAAAAAAAAAAAGATCTAGATATACATAGTATGAAAGCTTAAGCAATATACAACAGAATGAACCTGAGGATGAAATAGAAATTTTTCTAATAGCACCAGCGTGAAGAGAGAAGAACCAGAACAGCAGTGTTAATGGGTATCAAAAGGAAGAATTGCATACAACAGTGAAGAATTGATACATGGTAACTGAATCCTCATGTGCAGCAAGAGATAAAAATATCAAAACCCAAAGGGATAAGAAGTCTCATACATAAGAAAGGCTAAAATAACTGGACGGGTGAGGAGGCAAATGATGGTATTATTAACAAAGTAGGAAATTTCAGTCAGAACAAGTCTAAGGGAATACAATAAGTTAATGACAACTTTTATTCAGGTTTTTACATCTGCCTTTTTTTCTATTAAAATGCAGAACTATGTCTTATTTTTCTACCTTATTTTTTATTTAACACCTTAGCACAGCATATGGAATAAAAAAATACCCACCAAATGCTATTTAGCTCCAATATAATTTACAGTGCTATAGCAAGATATACAAGTAAAAATGTGGAAGACTAGAGCTCAGGAAAGAGGTTAGAGGCAGAAATATAGGTCTGGAAGCCATCAACATGAAGGAATCAAATTTACAAAAAGAGGCACAATAATAGCAAGTGGAAATTGAGATGAACAAAGAGCAGAAGACTAAAACTCAGAGAACAAACTACCACATTGAGGAGATGGGAAGAAATCAGGGAGGAAAACAAAAGAGGAAAAGTAGGCCTTGTAAAGAAAGATCTAGGATGAGAGAAAGCTAATGAAGAAAAGACATCTTAGATGAATGACTTAAGCATAAAATGTTTCTTTTACAAATCAAGAAGGTGATTTATACAAATTTCAAATTAGTAATTACCTGGGGGAAGGGCAGAAAGGAGGATGTAGGATGAAGAAATACGAGGAACATTATGAAGGTTTTTAAATACACAAAGAGTAAGAAATATGAAATCATTCTGATTACTATACTTTCTCCAAATAATTGCAACAACATTTTATGCACTTTTGCATTCTTCTAAAGCATTTTTTAAAACAATTTTTCTACTTTTCTTCTTCAAGTGCTATAAGCTCACTTTTGTAGGTATTAACAGCTTCTTCAGGGATGGAGAATCTTCTTCTGTATAGGTAATTTTTTACTGTAGGGAATAGGAAATAATCACATGAGGCCAGATCAGGACTGTGGGATGGATGACTCATAAGTTCAAACTCTGTGGACTCTAGGATCTTAATGGTGATGGTAGCTGTGTAGGCGACATATTATCATGGTGCAAGATGGTTCCCTACAGTCCTATCCTTGGCCTCTGTTCTTGAAGCTTCGTTAAAACTTTTGATAAGTGGGCGGTGCCTGTGGCTCAGTGGGTAAGGCACCAGCCCCATATACCAAGGGTGGCAGGTTCGAACCCAGCCCCAGCCAAACTGCAACAATAACAAAAAAATAGCCCAGCATTGTGACGGGTGCCTATAGTCCCAGCTACTCGGGAGGCTGAGGTAAGAAAATCACCTAAGCCCAGGAGTGGGGGGTTGCTGTGAGCTGTGACACCACAGCACTCTACCCAGGATGATAAAGTGAGACTCTGTCTCTAAAATAAATAAATAAATAAACTTTGATAAGGGTACCTCTGTACACCCCTGAGTAGTAACAGTCATTTGTTCCTCCAGCGGAACAGGTGCAACATGACCACTTTTGGAGAAGAAAGTTGCCAACATTTTCTTTACTACACTTCAGGGGTACTTTAATATTATTATTATTATTATTATTAGTGTATTTTCCATCAGGAAAATTACACACTGTTAACTGGCATTCTCTCTATCAAACTGGTAAGTCTAGGTTTCAACATCAGGTTTCAACAATGTCAGAAATGTGTCTAGATGTGTCTTCATAGACTCTGACCAGCATATCTTCTCATCAACCAGTATGATGCACTTTTGCTCATCTGTCAAAGTATGAGGCTCCTATTGGGATGAAACTTTCTTGACTCAAAGATAATCATGCAGGATTTTGGACACTGCCAATGATCCAATCTGTAATGTTGCTTCAATGTCCTTAAATGTCACTTAATGGTTTTCACAAACCATTTTTTCCACAGAGACAATATTTTCCTTAGCCACTGTAGTCACAGGGACACCTACTCCTCTCGTCATCCTTCAGTGAATTTCTGCTTCTTCTAAATTCTTGAAACCAATAAAAAATTGTCACACAGGAAGGTGTAAGGTCCCCTAAATCCCATTGCAAATTCTTAGGGCTTTGAAATTTATTTAAACCCCTTTTAAAATAATAGAAAATCATTGTGCAAAAGTTCTCTTTTCACAGCTCCATAGCTGACTTCAAATGAGTGCTGCAAGGATGGAAACAAATGAGGCCTTCCCAGTAACAATGATAAGCTCAGAAAGTTGAAATTTGCATGGGTGAATCAGAAAGGATGCACTGTTGACTGTATTTTTTGGAAGTAAAATAATGGACCATAAACTAGTGTATCTCTGATCATTCATGGTGACCTTTGTACAGGTAAGCAAATATTCTATTTCTTAATCTAAAGGAGATTACCTAAGTATTTGCTATGATATTTAACTGAATATATTTTTAAAAAGAGAGGAGTTAGTAGCATTTTCAAATCCTTATATTTATTCTATGGGTATAATCACACAATAAATCAAATGCAAATGTATTTATTTATATAAGCATATTCACTGTAATACTGTCACAGCAATAATTTGTATTCAAGCTAAATGTCCATCAATGGAAGACCAAGCTCAATAAGCTATGATTCATCCTTAGAAGAGAACACTGCTCAGTCATTTTTAAATAAGGTAAATCCACACATGCCATTATAAAATGGTCTTCAAGAGTTATTTTTAAATGGATAAAGAAAATCTACAGAACAGATTATTTATATAATATGATTCTGTTTCTATTAAAAGATGTTTGATTATACATAGAAAAATTTTGGAAGAATATGCAATAAACTGTTTCAGTTATTATTTCTTGGGAGTAGAAATGAGGACTGCAGAGTAGGTTTGGGAAACTTATTTTTAGTTTTACACCTCTCTAAATAATTTTCCAAGGAAGTTTGATTTAACCATGACAAAACTGCATAAAGAGTAAAGCAGAGAAGAAAGACCAGCTAATGTATCTGACGATTTCAAAGTCACTCGGAGCCTTGACTAGAATAGATTCCAGAGTATGGTGGAAAGAGAAGATAGACCATGGGTAAAGGAAATTGCAATAACAAAAGTAGGTTAGGCTTTTAAAATGTGATGGTAAGAGGAGAAAGAAACAGCACAGTTGCAAACAAGAAAAACAAAGGTAAGTTAAATTAGGGGTTATTTTAGGTCATATATTTTTATAATTTTAAAGGGATTGTAGAATTGATATTTATAGGAAGAAAGGAAGAAGCCAATGAAGAGAGAAAGATGTTGACAAGGGCAAAGGAGAGAGCCTGAAAAGGTTCAAAACAAAATCAAGGCAAGGGAGGGATAATCTGAATCATTCCAAGGCAGCAGCCAAAAGAAGACTTTGATGGACAGCCTCTCCCTTGAGAGGAAGACTGAGAAAGCATGAACTCAAAGAACCTGTGAGGAGGGACAGGTGATGTCTAGGTCTGCAGACTATCGAATAAGATAAACACAGGAGAGTACTCTCTTGACATGAGCAAAATATAATCTTTTTGAAAGCATATAGAAGATGTTCCATAAGAAATAAAAGACAAATGTGAATTACAAGGGATCAAAGAGAGAACCAGAGTAAAAGAATTCTAGGCATAGAAACTGAAAAGTATATCATTGACATTGGAGGTGAAGGAGAAACAATGCATATATATTTAAATATTTCATTTAGAGGAGATAAGATAGGGAGAAAAGAATCAATGGTACATCAAGTTGAATTTGATAATGCATTATTTTTTATTATTTTTATTATTTTATTTTTTATTTTTATTATTATTATATATTTTATTATTATTATTTATTATTGTATATTATTTCCGGAAGAAATATACACAAAAGAAATAACATTCCACAAAGTTTTCTTCAGACCATTGGACATTTTAACACTGTACTGCTATTACTTTCCCCAAGGCCCTTGGAATCTGACCCACTGAGGGGCTTTGGCTTCAGGTGCCAAGAACTCAAGCTCAGAAAGGAACAAACTCTGTATACATTAAGCACTGTACATTTTCCCTTCCTTATGAAACAGGCTAAAAGATAAACTCAATGTCTTTTTTCTTAATATATTGCTTCAGGTTCCTTGAGGGAACAAAGAATTAGGTTACACTGTTTGCATTTCTTAGGTAAAGTCATTTTTATAATTTTGTCCCACATCATGAGGTGTCCCATACACAATAACCCCCTCACCCTCCTTTTTCCTCCCTTCTCCTAGCTCCCTCATTCCCCAGCAACTCACTTTGAATTGATTTGAGTCTTTCTCTTATGTGGATATGTATTAGGTCATCTACTGGCTTTATATTAGAATTGAGTACATTAGATTCTTGCTTCTCCATTCTTATGATACTTTACTGAGAAGAATGTGTTTAAACTCTATCCACATTAATACAAAAGATGCAAAATCTCCACATTTTTAAATGTCTGAATAGTATTCTAACATATGCCACAGCCTGTTAATTCATTCCTGGGTTGGTGGGCATTTCGGTTGTTTCCACATTTTTGGCTATTGTAAATTGAACTGCAATAAGCAGTATAGTGCAAATGTCCTTATGAAAAAATATTTTAAAAATATTTTTTCTTCTGGTTAGATGTGTAGTAATGGAACTACAGGATCAAATGGTTAGTCTAATTTGAGTTATCTGAGGATTTCCCATACTTCCTTCCAAAGGGTGTATTAGTTTGCAGTTCCACAAAAAGTGTAAAAGTGTTCACGTCTCTCCACATCCATGTCAACATCTGCAACTTTGAGACATTGTGATGTGGGCTATTCTCACTGGAGTTAGGTAATATATCATGATGGATTTGATTTGCAATTCTCTGATGCTTAGGGATGATGAGAATTTTTTCAAATGTTTGTTAACCATTCATCTATCTTCCTGCTTTTTTTCAGCTTTCCATTTGCCTGGAATATAGATGACCTTCGCTTCATCCATATTTGTCTTTTAGGGTAAGATGGGATTCATGTATGCAGCAGAGATCTGGCCTAAGTTTTTGTATCGAGTCAGCCAGCCTGTGCTTCTTTAGAGGGCAATTTAAGCCATTCCCATTAATTGAGAATATTGATAAACCTGGTATAATTTTGGTTATCGAGTTTATCGAAAGTCCAGTGGACATCTTTCATCCTTTTGCCACTGTGGAAGTTGGAATTTAATCAAAATTTTCTGTGTGAGTTTACTTATGTGGTGGAGGATTGCGCTGGTCATTATGGAGGATAGGTCAGAGAATATCCTGGAGGGCTGGTTTAGTTATAGCAAATTTCTTCAAAGTGTGAATGTCATTAAAGTATTTGATTTCTCCATCATAAATGAAACTCAGTTTAGCTGGATACAGGATTCTGGGTTGAAAGTTGTTTTGTTTTAGGAGGTTAAAAGTCGATAACCACCCTCTTCTAGCCTGAAAGGTTTCAGCAGAGAGATCAGCAGTCATTCTAATATTCTTCCCCTTGTAGGTTATGGTTTTCTTATGTCTAGCTGCTTTCAGAATTTTCTCTTTCATATTAACTTTAGTGACGTTAATTATGATGCGCCTGGGGATGTCTTGTTCGGGTTGAGTCATGCTGGGGTTCTGAAACTGTCTGTTATGTGAATTTCAGAATCTTTTGGCATGCCTGGAAAGTTCTCTTTCATAATTTCATGAAGTAGAGCCTCTGTGCTTTGTGAAGCCACTTTGTTACCTTCAGGGATTCCTATAAGGTGAATATTAGTTTTCTTTGAATTATCCCATTGCTCTCTGAGAGAGTGATCCATTTTTGCTCTCCATTTCTCTTCATCCTTGTGTGCTTGGGCACATTCAGAAGCTCTGTCTTTAATGTCAGAGATCCTTTCTCCTGCCTGCTCTATTCTATTACTGAGGGATTCTACCATATTTTTCAGATCTTTGAGGGCTGCAGCCTTTTGCCTCAGTATTTCAAAATCTTTGGTCATTTTATCTTTGAAATCATTGAATTCTTGAGACATCTTTTGAATAATTTCTTGAGACATCTTTTGAATGATTTCTTGAAAGTCTAATCCCCTCCTTTCTTCCATTCTGTTAATGTTATTTACTATCCAATTTCTGAATTAGATTTCTGACATCTCAGCCATCTGTTTATGGATGGGATCTTCAATTGCATCTGCCCCATCCTTCCTTGGGAGAGTTGATCTACTCTGGTTATTCAAATTACCAGAGTTTTTATGCTGATTCTTCCCCATGCTGAATTTACACCATGTGGAGACTGTACCAGAACCATTCAGTCAGTGGCTGCCACTGCATAAGATGCCGGTTTCCTGTGGGTGCCCAGAGAGGCAGAACATGTCTGTCCGGTAGAGCCTGAAGGGTGTGAGCCTTTTTCCCACTGCTGTGGCTTTGCTCTTTGCCTAGGGATACTGTCATTCTAGTATGGTTTCCTCTCAACGGACCATCCTCTCGTAGTTCTCGGGTGGCTGCCCAGGGATGCCAGTAGCGTACAGCTCTGTCAGTTCTAGACCTGCCCAGCATGGGTGCCTGGAGTGGGGAACTCCTCCATCGCCACCCACGGGATACACATGGCTCTATCAAGCAGTACTGGGCCTGCCTGGAGTGAAGGACTCCTCTGCCACAGCCCACGGGACCCACACAGCACTAGCAAGCAGATCTGGGCCCACCCAGCACAGAAACCTGGAGCAGGGAACTTCTTTGCTGCTGCTGGCGGGATGTATGCAGCTCTTGCAAGAAGTTCTGGGCCTGCCCGGAGCAGTGGACTCCTCTACTGCTGCCTGTGAGAGACGTGGGTATAGCAAGGAGTTCTGGGCCCACCCGGCCTGGGTTCTGGGAGTGGGGAACTCGGAGGTCACCCATGGATCTAGTAGGCAGTTCTGGGCCCGCCCGACCAGGTGCTGGGAGCAGTGAACTTAGCAGCCACCCATGGGTCTAGCAAGCAGTTCTAGGCCCATTTGGCCCGGGTGCCAAGAGCAGGAACTCGGTGGCTGCCTGCAGGTTGCACGTGGGTCTAGTAAGCAGTTCTGGGCTGGGTGCTATGAGTGGGGGAACCCCGTGGCCACCCATGGGTCTAGCAAGCAGTTCTGGGCCTGCCCTGCCTAGGTGCTGGGAGCTGGGCACTCAGCAGCCACGAGGGGGCCTAGCAAGCAGTTCTGGACCTGCCCAACCTGGGTTCCTGGAGCAGGAAACTTGGCAGCTGCCTCCAGAGCATGCACAGGTCTAGCAAGCCATTCTGGGCCCACCCAGCCCAGGTGCCAGGAGCCAGGAACTCCGTGGCCAGCTGCGGGATTTGCACCACTCTTTCAGGTCTCGGACCTCGGGGATGGGGATCACTGGTGCCCAGGGAATGCGTGTGGATCTAACATGTCTCTGGCTGCAGGGCCAAGACTGGGCACTTAGTTCCGCAGGGGTGGTGGTGGACAGTGCTCTTGCCCCCCTCACACTGTCTCTTTAGGCAAGGGGGGAACTGTGGACTGGAAGTTCAAAATAGCAGTGAAAAACGTTCCTTCAGTTTTTCTGTCTGGCGAGAGAGTGTTCAGGATCTCAACAGGGTCCCTCTAGGGAAGTATGTACCTGGAGACTGCTTTCTTGAAGTCTCAACTTGCCACAGCAGAGATGTCCTGCAGATATCACTCTTCTCTCTTGGCTAGTCTCCCAATCTTCAACTTGATTGGGTATTTTCCAGACATTACCCTTCCCTCTGGACAGGAGCTTCTGTCAGAGGCTGGCACCTGTCGCTCATCTTGCCCCTCCCCCCTTCTAACATTTTTATTGTTTCATGTCTTTTATTCATCCATCTTCAGTCAATTTTTGTAAGAGTCAAAGGGTGTGGGTCCAATTTCATTCCTTTATATGTGGTTATACAATTCTTCCAGCACCATTTGTTGAATAAGAATTCTTCTCTCCACTGTATGCCTTGTTTGGTTTCTCAAAGATTAGATAACAACTAAGACTGCTTTCATCACTTGGTTTTCTATTCTATTCCACATGTCTATGTGTATATTTTTTGCATCAATAACATGCTGTTTTGAATACTATGAACTTCTAAAATAGCCTGAAGTTTGTTAGGGTGATGCCTCTGGTTTGTTTTTGTTACTAAGAAAATCCTTGGCTATATAAGATTTTTTTCTGGTTCCATACAAAACAGAGAACTGTTTTTTCATTTCTTGAAAATATTATGTTAATATTTTAATGGGGATTGCATTGAATCAGTAGATTTCATTCATTTCATTCATTTTGACAATGTTGATCTTTCCCAGCCAAGAGCATGGTATATTGTTTCATTTGTTAATGTCTTTTGGTATTTCTTTTCTTAAGGTTTCATAATTCTCCTTGTAAAAATCCTTGACCTCTTTTGTGAGGTATATTCATAGATATTTAACTTTCTTATAAGTTACTATGAAGGAAATTTTGTCCTTAATCTGTTTCTCACTTTGGCTGTTATTTCCATATACAAAGGCTACTGATTCATGGCATTGATGTTATACCATGAGACATTTCTGTTCACTTTCAAGAGTTTTGTGGTTAAGTCGCTGGCGTTTTCTAAGCACAAGATTATATCATCACGCAAGAGCAAGAGTTTGACCTCCTCTGCCCCTATTTGGATGCCCTTTATAGTCTCCTCTTGCCTAATTTCTTAGCCTAGAACTTCCAGCACAATGGTTAATAGTAGTGGTGATAATGGACATCCTTACTGGTTCCAGTTCTAAGTGGAAAAGCTTTCAATTTTGCTTGATTCACCCGGATGTTAGCTGTGGGCTTGTAGATAGCATCAATCAGCTTTAAAAATGTACCAATTGTGAATATATTTTTAAGTCTTCTTATTAGAAAAGGATGCTGAATTTTGTCAAATGCTTTTTCTGTATCTAGTGAGAGGATTGTATGGTGCTCACTAATTGTATGATTATATGGATTGTTTTTGCTGCTATTGATATTGTGTATTACATACATAGATTTGTGTATGTTATACCAGCCTTGCATGCCTTGGATGAGGCCTGCTTGATCATGATGTATAATATTTTTATGTGCAGCAGCAATCTATTAGCTCATATTTAGTGAATTATTTTTGCATCAATATTCATTAGTGAAATTTGTCTGAGGTTCTCCTTTTTAGTTGGTCCTTACTTGGTTTTGGAATCAAGGTGATGTTTGCTTCTTGGAATGTGTTAGGGAAGGAATCTTCCTTCTCAATGATTTGGAATAAGTTCTGCAGTATAAGTACAAAGTTATTGTTGAATGTAATAGAATTCTGATGTGAAGCAATATGGTCCTGGGCTTCTGTTTTGTTGGAAGTTGTTTTATTGTTTCTGCAATCTCAGTGCTTGATATATAGTCATTCAAGATATCTATTTCATCCTAGTTAAGTTTAGGGAGATTGTATGATTCCAGGTATTTTTCCATTTTCAAATTACTGGGCATAGACTTTTTGGTAGTAGAAATAATCTCTTGTATCTCTGTGGTATCTGTGGTTATTTACCCCTTTTCATTACTGATTGACATAATTAAAGATTTTACTTTTCTATTTCTAGTTAATCTGGCCAATGGTTTTTCATTTTTATTTATCTTTTTGAAGAACCAACATTTTGTTTCATTAATTTTCTGAATGCCTCTTTCATTTTCAATAACATTTATTTCTGATTTAATTTTGATTATTTCTTTTTTTCTGCTAGGTTTGGGATTGGATTACTCTTCCTTTTCCATTTACTTAAGATGATTCATGAGATTGTTGATGTGCTCTCTTTCTGTTTTTGGATGTAGGCATCTAATGTGATAAATTTCCCACTTAGGACTGCTTTTGCAGTGTCCCACAGGTTTTGGCAGCTTGTGTCTTCATTGTTATTATGCTAAAGAAAGTTAATGTTTTCCTTTTTTATCTCTTCCTTGACCCAATTGTCATTCAGCATAAAGTTTTTTCATTTCCATACCTTTGTGTGGGGATGAGAAATTTTGCTGAAGTTGAGTTCCACATTTATTGCCTTATGGTCTGAGAAGATACAAGGTATAATTTCAATTATTTTTATTTTGTTGAAGTTTGATTTATGTTCTAGGTTTGTTCTATTTTGGAGAATGTTCTATGAGCCAATGAGAAGAATGTATATTCCTTAGCTTTGAGATGGTGTGTTCTGTATATGTCTATTAAGCACGATTTTTCCAGGGTCATATTGAAGTCCCTTGTATCTTTTTGTTTCTGTTTAGAGGATCTGTCCAGCACTGTAAGAAGAGTGTTAAAGTCCCCTACTATTATGATGTTCTCAGATATCATATTTCTCAGACTACTTAAGGTCAGGTTCATGAATATGGGAGCATTTAAGTTGGGTACGCACATAATAGAACTTAAATGTCTTCTTGTTGTATTGTTCCCTTGACCAGTAAGAGGAGACCATTTTTGTCTTTTTTGACATTAGTTGCTTTAACTCCTCTTGTATTTGAAAATAAGATACACCCCCTCCTTTCTTCTGATTTTCATTTGCCGGTAGGATTGTTTTCCATTCTCCACCCTGGGTCTTATTTTGTCCTTTGATGCTAGGCATGTTTCTTATAGGCAGCATATGGATTGCTTGTGCTTTTTATCCAATCAGTAAATGTGTGCCTCTCCAGTGGGGAATTCAAGCCATTTACATTTATTTAGAGAATTGAAGAGTGTGGTAGAGTTCTATTCATCTGATTTTCTGATTTTGTGAAACCCATTGCTTAGTTTTATCTTTTGCATCATAATGGAAGCTATATTTTGTCTTTTATTTTCTGAGTGTTTAGTTTGTCAGTGGTCCATTGTGATGACCAGTGTGAAGAATATATCTAAGTATTTCCTGTAGAGCTTGTCTTGTGGCAAACTTTCTCAGTGTTTGCAAATCAGTAAATTATTTGATGTCTCCATCAGTTTTAAAGCTTAGCTTAGGAACTTACAGAATTCAGGAATGAAAATTGTTTTATTTAAAGGTAGATGACTATTCCTGTCTGTCTTGAAAAGTTTCATTTGAGAAGTTTGCAGTCACCCTGCCTATATAGGTCAATTTTTGCTTACTCCTGGCTACTCGCAGAATTTTCTTTTTTGCCTTGACATGATAATGTGTCTTGGAGAAGCCTTGCTTGAGTTGAGATGTACTGGGGTTCAATATCCCTCCGAAAGGAGTGTGTAATTCTTTAGTGTACTTGGGTAATTTTCATTGATGATATCCTCCAGTAGGTCTTCCATTCTTCTGGGGCATTCTTCTTCCCCTTCTGGCATACCTATAATTTGTATGTTTTAATGCTTCATGAAGTCTCATAATTTTCTCAGTGAATGTTTTGTTTTCTGTCTTTTTTTTTTCTGTCTCTTTAATTGCCTGTGTTATCTCAAGAGGTTTATCCTCTATCTCTTATATTCTTTTTTCTGCATGGTCTAATCTGTTATTGATATCTTCTACTGAATTTTAAGTTCCCTGATTACTTCAATTCCTTTAGCTCTGTTGTATCCTTTCTATATTCTTCATATTGTTCATCTCTTATTTGATTCTGCTTTTGGATTTTCTTTACGTTATTTTCCATTTTCTCAGAAATTTCTTTCATTGTTTTTACCATCCATATTTTAAATACTCCATCATTTCTAACATTTCTTTATAGGTGAAATCCTCTGCAGTGGCTGTCTAATGATCTTTTTTTTTGTTTTTTTATGTTGCCAGGATTTTTATGTTGCCAGGATTTTTCTGCTGTTTCTTCCTCATACAGTAAATGTCAAATTTTTGTATGTTTCTTTACCCTACTTTTTCCTTTCATGTCATTTTCTTCTTTACATTACCTTGTCTCTGACCTAAGATGTTGAAGTGTCCTTTTGTTATAGCACCAAAAGGTAGAAAAGTTCAAAGAGAAAGAAGAGAAAATAGATTCTAAAAAGAGAAAATAAAAAGGAAATGGGGAGTAAAGGGAAGATTGAGAAAAAGAAAATAAGAACAAAAAGAGAAAGACAGGAGTCATAGTGGTGTACAGTAGGGTACTTTACCTCACACCCACAAATACTGGCCTCTGGGGGGCTGGGTTGGGTTGGTCCCTCAAGGTCAGGAGCTCTTTGCCTGCCTGAGCAAGACCCTACCTCCACTAAATAAAGAAAAAAAACAAAAATATTATAAATTAAAATGGAACAAAAAAAACCTTAAAGGATAAAATTGTGGAGAAATAAAAAACAACAAGAGCTGAAAAACTATCACAAAGGAAGCCCTTATCATTGATCTAGGAAATAATGAAAATTTGTAATTACAAGAGAAAATAGATAAATTAAAATGTAGGAGGAAAAAGTTGAAAAAATATTTTTTAAAAAGGAAAATATACATCTATATCTGGCCATATATTGCCTGAGCAATAGGTAATTTTCTGAAGTATGCAATATTAATCATTATGGTGACAGTTGTGTATGATGGAGCCTGGAAGCCTCTGTCTTGCTGAGGAGACTTAGTCCCATCTTTCTGACTTCTTTGCCCTCAATCCCCAGAGGGTGGGTAACCTAAAGCTCTCCTCATCCCACTTAATAGACACACCTCAACCTTCCAAACCACATCCTTTGGCCACACAGTGGCTTTCCTAGGAAAGCATGTGTCACTCACATCTCCCCACCAATGGCCACCCAGATTATCAGGCACGCCAGAAAATGCCTTGCAGTAGGACCCTGAGGGCTGGTCCTGCAAAGCAACTTTCCCAATATGGTTTCATACAACCAGAAGCTGAACACAGAGAGTTCCCCTTCACCTGTTACACTCCCTGAGAGCTGCCCAGAATCACTCATTTGCTCTCCCAAGCTCTCCAAAGGTAACATAAACAATTACCCAGGTTAAAAAAAAAAAAAAGAAAGAAAGAAAGAACCCACAGGGCAGGACTGCCACTGAACTGGAAAGCCTCTGCTTGCATGCAAATACTCTTATGCCAGTCATCCACTGTTTCCAACCTCCTCTTGGGGTCCTAAAGTCTAATGCTCCCTCCTTGTGCCCACAATGGGATTTTTCTGGGCAAGAATCCACCAGCAAGAGATGTTTGAAGTGCTTTCTCTTCTATCTCACCATGTGCAGGTGCAAAGAAGCTATCTGTAGTCCACCATCTTGCTCAACCTCTTCAATGCCCCTTTCTTATACAAATGATCTCCACCTTGGCCTCTCTGGGCAAGTCTGCTCAAAACCAGTTGAAAATGATGTCAAACCTTCCTTCTCTGGCCTTTGCTTCTTAGGACTCAGAATTCATTTTCAATAATGGTTTTTACATTTTTGACCTGCTTTTATTAACAAGGTACATCTTTTTGGCCCCCATTTTCACATGCAGGAGATTTATTTTCATGATACACTGAGTTTTTTCAGTGTCATGCATGCCATAATCCTTCAAAAAGTCTAATGTGACATGAAAAATAGCACAGTCATGAAAAGACAAAAAGAAAATCTCAAAATGACCTTGTTAAAACACAGACTGTAAACACATAAACTTTTCCTTAAGCCTAAAGCATTTTATAAGATTAAGAGGCTAACAGCCTTTATAGGGTAAAACTAACTAGGCAATTGGGGAAAAAAATACCCTGATGAGTCCATATACTTTCTAATGGTACATACAAAAAATCCACTTTATTTAGACACTAAAAATTTTGAATACAGGTAATAAAATGTATAATGTGGCAAAAGGATATTTTTAGGTACTATGTGGGCTGTAATTGTATAAACTTATTAGATAGGGTGACCAGACATCCCGCTTTTGGTGGGACAGTCCTGCTTTTTTTTTTTTTAATTGAATGGTAACTATGTACATTAATGCACTTCTGGGGTACAGTGTGGGGTGACAGTCCCGCTTTTCAACAATTTGTCCTGCATCCCATGGCTTTTTTAAAAAGTCCCAATTTTTGGAAAGAATGCAAGAACAGGTGGGAGATCAGGAAGGGAATATATGGTTTTCAGCTGCCATGTGGCTATTTCGCCAGAATATGAGTTTTATATTATTTTTGTTAATTTTATAATGTTAAACTGTAATAATAAATAATTGTTGAGAAGTGATTATCGAGAACTGCTTATCAAAGTTTGCATTGTTGTCAGGCCCTGCCCTGCCCTCGCCTGCCCCCCCCCGCCATGTTGTCCCGCTTTACAAATGTTAAAATCTGGTCACCCTATTATTAGAAGAAGGAGGGTCAACCAAATCAACACCAAAACTAGCTGCCTGTTCTATAAAATGGGTAAGGTACCATGACATTCTAAGTTAGGAGCCCCCCCAAATCCTATTTCATTAGGATGACCTCTGGTCTTCTGAGTTTTCTATGGTAAATATAGTTCTTGAATTTAGTAAGGTATTATGAAGAGGACATCGGGGTTGGGAGTGTACCAACCTCCAGGAAGCACAGCTCTTAAGTATTATTAAGCGGAAATAGACAACTGGAAGGAAAAAAGTCACACATCAGTACAGTTGATATTCATTATTTATTAATTCCATATTTGCAAATTCACCTACATACTACAATGTACTTACAACCCCAAAATCAATATTCCTGAATCTTTTGCAGTTAATCATAAACATAAACATCCACAAAGCACTAAAAAATTTTCAGCATCCTCGCACATGTCCCTACTGAGTTTGAACAAGGTGACAATCTACCTTATTGTTTCAGCTCTCATAATATAAACAAGTGCCCAATTCATGGTACATGCAGTATCATAATTCCCCCTTTTCATTTTGCTTTCTATTGGTGATTTCACCTTTTAAAATGACTCCCAAGTATAGCACTGAAATGCTACCTAGTGGTCTTAAACTCAAGAAGTCTGTGATGGCCTTATGAAGGAAATATACAGGTTAAATAAGCTTTCTTTGGCATACATTATAGTGCTACTGGATTTTTTTTTTTTTCCTTTTAGTAAGTCATATACACATATATCATGAATACATTTATGCATTTGTAGGGTACAATGTGTTGATATTTTATACAATTTGGAGTGCTTACATCAAACTAATCAACATAGCTTTCACCTCATTTACTTAACTATTGTGTTAAGACATTTATGTTCTATACTTGATAGATTTGACTTGTACCCTTGCAATATGCTCCATAGGTGTGGTCCCAAAACTCTCCCTCTATCAAACCTCCTCCCTCCCCTCTCATCCCCCTCCAATTTTCTCCTTCATCCTGGGCTACAGTTGTGATCTAGCTTTCATAAGAAAGTGTGCTTAATTATAAATTGGTTTCATAAAAGTACTGATTACATTGGATACTTTTTCTTCCATTCTTGAGATAATTTACTGAGAAGAATATTTTTTAGCTCCAACCATGTAAACATAAAAGAGATAAATTCTCCATCTTTTTTAAGGCTGCATAGTATTCCATGTTATACATATACCACAATTTATTAATCCATTCATGGGAGGATGGGCACTTGGGCTTCTTCCATGACTTGGCAATTATGAATTGAGCTTCAATGAACAATCTGGTGCAAATATCTTTGTTGCAAAGTGGAAAGAAATTTGGAGAAGACTCAGGGATCTAAAAGCAGACCTGCAATTTGACTTAGCAATTGCTCTACTAGTTGTATATCCAAAAGACCAAAAATCACAGTGCTATTGGCTTTGAGTTCAATATTGATGAATCAACAATATATATTACTGGAAAAGGAAGAACATTCCAATCCCAAACCCAGCAGAAGAAAAGAAATAACCAAAATTAGAGCAGAATTAAATGAAATTGAAAATAAAAGG
>NW_003852520.1:5210199-5214277 GCF_000181295.1 Otolemur garnettii
TCAATCAACAGAGTCATGCCCAGAACTGACAGATCTTATAAAATTGGCAGAATAAATTGTTAAAAATGCTATTGTAAATTTTTTTTGCATATTTTCAAGAAGGTAGAGAAAACCATGAATATAAGGAAGAAAGAAAGTGTTAAAAAGAATGTGGCGTTAAAAATTTTGAAGAAGTAATGGCCTCAAACTACCCAAGTTTAGGGAGAGGTATACATGCTATTAGTTTTCTATTGCTGCTATAACAAATTACCACAAACATAGTGTCTTAAAACAACACAATTCATTATCATGTTTTTGTGTAAGTCAGAAGTCAGTTATAGTGCGGTTCAGCTGGTTCCTTGTCTCAAAGTTTCACAAGGTTATAATGAAGGTATCAGTCATCTTGGCCTCTTTTCTAATGACTGAGCTAGAACCACCTTCCTAGTTCATACAGGCTGTTGGTGGAATTCTATTACATGTAGAATTGATGTCACCATTTTATTCCTGGCTGCCAGCCAGGCGTTGTTCTCAGTTTCTAGAGGTTGACTACATTCCCTGGATCATGGTTTTTGTCAAAGCCACCAATGCAAATAAAACTCCTCTCATGCTTCACATCTCTCTGAATTTTCTACTTTCTACCTCATCTCATGACACATTTATTCTTCCTTATCTCTCTAACTTTTCTGTTTTCTTCTTCACTATTTTAAGTGCTCACTGAAAGTTCAATAAACTCTTCTAGCCTTTATTTAAAAAGCTTATTAGAGTCTTAATTACATGGGCCAGATAACAATATATATTAACAGGTTCTGGAGATAAGAGAATAGGCATCTTTGGAGAATAATTATTCTTCCTTCCACATGAACCTACATATTTAAAAATCTAAGAACATTCCAAATAGGGGAAATGCAGAGTAATCTACACTTGAGTGCATCATAATCAAATTGATGAACACTAAAGACAAAAATCTTGAAAATAGACAAATAAATGATGTATCACCTATGCAAGAATAGAAGTTCTTATAGATGATGATTTATTCATTATTAATTGAGAGACAAGAGACAAGAAGTAAGTAGCACCACAACATTCAAGTGCTGAGAGCAAATTATTGTCAACCCAGAATTCTATGTCCAGAAAAATTATCCTTTTGGAATAAAGGAGAAACCAATGCATTGTTAGAGGAAAGAACACTGTGATAATTCATTACCAGCAAGCATACTCTAAATGAGTTGCCAAAAGAAGTTATCACAGCAAAGAGAAACAATATCAAAGGGAAAGCTGGAATATAAGGAATGAAGGAGAACAACAGAAATGATAAATGGGTAGTTTCACCATTAAGATACTAGTTTTACCAGTAAAATACTGTTCTTTTTTTTTCAATTTTTGTAAAACACGCTTGATAGTTCAAAAAAAGAAATATAACATTTTCCTGTGGGATTTTTGATGTATACAGATCTTATATTAAAAGAGAGCTACAGTGTAGAATATGAAAAGAAAAGGGACCTATGTTTTGGTTTCTTCTGCATTTCAATTAAAGTGGTAAAAATTGATGTTAGATGACCAAAAGTTAAGTATATACTTTAAAATCCCTAGATAAGCTACTAAAATGAGTATACAAAGACATTATAGCAAAATTACAATATATAAATGAAAATATAACACTAAAAACTACAAATTATCCAAAAGAAGGCTGAAAAATAGAAATATGTGAATACAAGAATACGGAAACAAAAAAAAAAACAAATAATAAAATTTTAGGCTTAAATACAAACACGTCAAAAACTATATAGAATGTAAATGATCCAAACCTACAAACTAAGACAGAAATTGCCTGAAAGGGTATAAAAGATGTGATTGAACTATATGTTCTTCTCAGGAAACTCACTTCAAATGATGATATACATATGTTAAAAGAAAAATAGGAAACGGTTATATTAATGTAAAAGCAGACTTCATAAAAAATAAAATTAAAACATTAGAAACAGACATTAAATGTTGATAAATAGGTTAATTCACCAAGAAGACATGAAAATGTTAAATATATACATATATGCATAAATATATGTATAATAAACCTTCCCACTTTTTAGGCTTCAGGAACCTTTTCCCCACATCTCATCTTTGTAACAACTCCATCTTTTTTATGGGAATAAGGAAAGTCTATTTTTTTTATTTATTATAGCATAACTGTGTACATTAATGCAGTAGTCATGGGGTACAGTGTGCTGTATTCATATACATTTTGAAATACTCTCATCAAATTGGTTAACATAATCTTCATGTCATTTTCTTAGTTATTGAGTTAAGACATTCATACTCTGCTTTTAGAAAGATTCACTTGTAGCCTTGAACGACAAACCATAGAAGCGACCCAACCAATTACCCTCCCTCCCCCATCCACCTCCCTTACATCACCTCTCCCACCCCCTTCCCATATTCTAAGGCTATAATTAGGTTATGACATTTCTATAAAAGTTATGAATTAGTTTCAAAATAGGGCCGTGTACATTGGATAATTTTTCTTCCATTCTTGAGATACATTGCTGAGAAGAACATTTTCTAATTCCATCCATATAAACATGAAGGAGGTAAAGTCTCCATCTTTCTTTAGGGCTTCATAGTATTACATGGTGTACATGTACCACAATTTATTGATTCATTTGTGGGTGGATGGGCATTAGGGCTCCTTCCATGACCTAGGAATTATGAATTGGGCTGCAATAAACATTCTGATACAAATATCTTTGTTGTAATGTGGTTTTTAGTCTTCTGGATATACCTAATAAAGGAATTGCAGGATCAAATGGCAGGTCTATTTTTAGTTCTCTAAGTGTTCTCCAGATGTCTTTCCAAAAGGAATGAATAAATTTGCATTCTCACCAGCAGTGTATAAGTGTTCCCTTTTCTCCACATCCATGCCAGCATCTCTGGTTTGGGGATTTTGTGATATGGGCTAATCTTACTGGGGTTAGGTGGTACCTCAAAGTAGTTTTGATTTGCATTTCTCTGATGATTAAGGATGGAGAGCATTTTTTTATATGTCTGTAGGTCATACGCCTATCTGTTTTAGAGAAATTTCTATTCAAGTCCTTTGCACACCCTGAGATGGGATCGCTTGTTTTTTTTTTGCTAATATATTTGAGTTCTCTATGAATTCTGGTTATTAAACCTTTGTCGGAGATATAACCAGCAAATATCTTCTCCCATTTTGAGCGTTATCTACCCGCTTTATTTACTGTGTTCTTTGGCTATGCAGAAACTTTTAAGTTTGATCAGGCCCCAGAAGTATATTTTTGACATTGCTTCAGTTGCCTGAGGGATCCTCCTCATAAAATTATTGCCCAAGCCGATTTCTTCAAGTGTTTTCCCTACACTTTTTCTAGTATTTTCATCGTTTCATGTCTTAAGTTTAAATCTTTAATCCAGTGAGAGTCTATCTTACTTAATGGTGAAAGGCATGGGTCTAGTTTCAGTCTTCTACAGGTCGCCATCCTGTTAGCCCAGCACCATTTGTTAAATAGGGAATCTTTTCCTCCTTCAATGTTTTTAATTGGCTTGTCAAAGATCAGATAATGGTAAGTGGCTGAATTCATCTCTTTGCTCTCTATTCTGTTCCATACATCTACCTCTCTGTTTTTGTGCCAGTACCATGCTATTTTGATCACTATCGATTTATAGTATAGTCTGAGGTCTGATAATGTAATTCCTCTTACTTTGTTCCTGAGTAATGTCTTTGCTATTCAAGGTTTTTTTGATTCTGTATAAAATGAAGTATTATTTTCTTCTAGATCTTTAAAGTATGACAGTGGATCTTTAATGGGGATTGCATTAAAATTATATATTGCTTTAGGTAGTATGGACATTTTAACAATTTTGATTCTTCCCAGCCATGAGCATGGTATGTTTTTCCATTTGTTAACATTTTCAGCTATTTCTTTTCTTAGTGTTTCATAGTTCTCTTTATAGACATTATTCATGTCCTTTGTTAGGTAAACTCCCAAATATTTCATCTTCTTTTTCACTATTGTGAATGGGATAGAGTCCTTGACTGTTTTTTCGGCTTAGCTGCCAATGGTGTATATAAAGGGTACTGATTTATGAG
>NW_003852520.1:5216008-5240945 GCF_000181295.1 Otolemur garnettii
TCCTTTAAATTTGCTGAGGTTAGATTTGTGGCCTAAGATGTGATCGATTTTGGAGTATGTTTCATGTACTGATGAGAAAAATGTGTATTCAGTTTTGTTAGGATGAAATGTTCTGTAGATGTCCTGATAAGTCTAGAAGTTGAATAGTTAAATTTAAATCTAAGATTTCTTTGCTAAGCTCCTTATTAGAGGACCTATCCAACACTGCCAAAAGAGTCTCAAAATCTCCAACTATGATGGAGCTGGAGGAGATCAAGTTGCTCAGGCCAGTTAGAGTCTCTTTTATAAATTGAGGTGCATTATGGTTGGGTGCATAGATATTGATAATTGAGGTCTCATCATATTGAGTATTGCCCTTAACAAATACAAAGTGGTCATCTTTATCTTTGGTTACTTTTATTGGTTTAAAATCTACTGTATCTGTGAATAAAATTGCAACACCAGCTTTTTTCTGCTTTCCATTAGCCTGGAATATAGATGACCATCCTTCACCCTGAGTCTATATTTGTCTTTTAAGGTAAGATGAGATTCTTGTATACAACAGATGTCTGGTCTGAGTTTCTGTATCAAATCAATCAATCAGTGCCTCTTTAGAGGACAATTTAAGCCATTCACATTGATTGAAATTATTGATGAGCCTGATAAAATTTTTGGTATCGAGTCATTCAAAAGTCCAGTGGACATTTTTAATCCTTTCACCACTGTAGAAGTTGGAGTTTGATCAATAGTTTCTGAGTTAGTTTACTTTTGTGGTGGATGATTGCACTGGTCATTTTGGAGAATAGATCTGAGAATATTCTGGAGAGCTGGTTTAGTTATGGCAAATTTCTTCAACACATGGATGTCATTAAAGTATTTAATTTCTCCATCATAAATGAAACTCAGTTTAGCTGGATACAGGATCCTGGGCTGAAAGTTATTTTGTTTTAAGAGATTAAATGTCGATGACCACCCTCTTCTTGCCTGAAAGGTTTCGGCATAGAGATGTGCAGTTATTCTCAAATTCTTCCCCTTGTAGGTTATGGTTTTCTTACGTCTTGCTGCTTTCAAGATTTTTTCTTTCATATTAACTTTAGTGAAGTTAATTGTAATGTGTCTGGGGGATGTCTTATTCGGGTTGAGTCTTGCTGGGGTTCTGAAGCTGTCTGAAATCTGAATTTCAGGATCTCTTGACATATCTAGAAAGTTCTCTTTCATAATTTCATAAAGAAGAGCCTCTGTGTTTTGCAAAGCAACTTCGTTGCCTTCACGGATTCCTATGAGGCAAATATTAGTTTTCTTCAAATTACTCCAGAGCTCTCTGAGAGAATGATCTGTTTTTGCTTTCCATTTCTGATTCATTTTGGATGTTTGGACATATTCAGAAGCTTTGTCTTCTACGTCTGAGATCCTTTATCTGACTCTTGCACTCTGTTACCAAGAGATTCTACTATGTATTTCAGATCTTTGAGGGCTGAAATCTCTTGCCTTAATGTTTCAAAATCTTTGGTGGTTTTGTCTTTGAATTCATTGAATTCTTGAGTGAACTTTTGGAATGTTCCTTGAATTTCTAGTTCTATCTTTGCTTCTATTATGTTTATCTTATTTTCAATCCAAATTCTGAATTCAATTTCTGACATCTCAGCCATCTGTTTATATAGGGGATCTTCAGTTCTATCTGCCAAATCCTTTCTTGGGGAGGGGGTTGACCTACTCTGGTTATTCATATTACCAGTCACATCTTTTCTTGGAGGGGGTTGATCTACTCTGGTTATTCATATTATCAGAGCTTTTCCGCTGATTCTGCCCCATGATTATTTTACCCCATTTGGCTTTTCCCCTTGAGGTTTTTCGAGGACCCATATAGTGTTACAGCCTGAGGGACTGGGAACCTGCTTGGTTTGGTGGGGCTAAGTGGCTCTGTCTTATTTTCAGCTGCTCTCTGTCCTACCCTAGTGATTAAGTTACTCTTGGTTGAAGTCTCTGCTGTGGAGAAATACCAGCAATTAAGTTGTCCCACCCCCCATAAACAACAATTGGGCAAGGAAAATCAAACCTTCCCTCAACCATACACCCAGGGTGCCCCTTTGAATAGTCCCTGGGTGTTCTGCCCAGTTTAAGTAGTCCAAATCAGTTGTCCCAGTCAGCACCGGTTTCAGGTGGAAGAGTTCAAATGTCTCTGGCAGCTAGATAAGAGAGGTCTGCTCGCAGCTTGGCTATAACTTGCTCCAGTGCTCCGTGAGGTCAAAGGGACCCACCCAGCAGATGTGTTAGTCTGGGAAAGTTAATACCTCCTTCTCCACCTTGCACCCAGTCACTCGTAATACCCTAGGTCTGCGACCCTATTCACTCCAGTAGGCAACTGCCCGGAAATCTGAGTCCAGCAGGGGGGCCTTGCATGTTTAAATCAGTCTGTGCAAGTTCTCTCAATTCCAACCCCTCACCTTCTGTCCCAGCTGAATTCCTCTGAAAGTCAGAAGCTGCTAGAGATGATGAGGAACTTAGCTCTGGGCAGCAAGCAATTAGAGTTTACACCCAGGTGTTAATTCCAGCCTCTGCCTGTCCATTGCCTTTGTGTCAGCAATATTTCCCTGAAGGCTGGTGCTAATGGTCTCTTTACTTATGAAAGTTACCAAGTCCGTTCTGCCTGGAATTGCTGTCCAGAACCTCTGGTTGCCCAGAGAAATGGGGCTTGCCTATCTGGAATGGCATCAGTTCACAGCTCAGGATGCCACTGTTTCTGTATGGCTTCCTCCAAGCCAACTTTCTTCTCCTCACTCCTGTACCACAGTCAGCACAGAGCAGCACCAGTCCTTTCCCCCTCCACTTCTCTCAAGGAGATGCCCAAGAATCTGGACTCCATAGGTAACAAACCTCCAGACCTCAGGGTGAGGAGGGGGGAATCCTCAAAGTTCAATGTTGCAGGTGGGGAATATATACAGTTTTATACAGTTTTATAGTTTTATGCCTGGCAGGAGGGTGCTGTGACACACCGGCATGGGTAGGAGGTCCAGTTTTGAGGGGGTCTCTCCCGTGGGATAGAGTAGGAGCATGTTTGAACTCTGCTCACTTGTTTGTATGGAGTAAACTGCAAGCCCTTCTTGTGGGGGAGGGGACTCCTGTCCGCTTGGTGGTGGATTTTCTACCTTTTGTTTGTATTTTTGGGGTTGCAGCTTGCCTCAGGAAGGTTGAAGTGACTCTTCAAACTTCTCTCTTGGCTCCACTCCAAACCATCAGCTCCCTTGCTAAACTTCTGTCCTTTAAGCCTCCTCTGGATGGGAGCTTCTGTAAAAAGCTGGCTGCAGTCTGCCGTCTTGGTTTCTGCTCTCAACAACTCCACTTTCAATGAGAGGCAAGAGAGCTGTATTAAAATATTTCTTCAATCCCCTTAAGGAACAAGGTATGTCCCCAGGAAATCTCCCTTTTCCTTGCAAATTGAAGGCACTTTTTCTTTATGGACTCCTATACAGGTCCAAGTGAACTGGGAGGCAATCGAGGCAAGAGGCTTGCAAGAGGCAAGGAGAGTCTGTTCCCCATGGAGTGGTGTGTGTCTGAGTGACTGGGAGGCAATTGTAGCAAAAGGAAAAGAGGGGAGTCTATGTCGCAAGTGGTGTGCGGGGCGTGAGAAGGATAAAAAACAGGTCTGGTCCCAGGGACAGTACCATAGGGTGCTGTCTCTTGCAGCCATCTCAAGGGAATACTGTAGTCCCGTGTGACAATCTTTGTGAAAAATTAGTTGTTTTTATGTCACCTCTCCAAGAGCCCCACGTGCAACCTTGAAGGGACGTTTTGTTTACTAGATGGGAGAGCCTGTCTGGAGTTGTGAAGGCACTGTACACCTGAAGGATCCCTAGGTGGCAGAGTTTTCTGTCATTTCTCTCCCATAGAAAACCATGGAACAAGGAGCCTCTATATCCTTTAATTCACCCCTGGAATAGCTCTTAAAGAATTGGAAGCCTCTCTAAGTCTATAAATTAATTTTCTATTGTAATACAGCTTGACCTTAACATCAGTTACCAGATGGGGACATCTGGCCCATAGTTGGGAGCTTTAACTATAACCATTTTACACCTATACCTCTTTTGTAGAAATTGGGGGAAGTGGTCAGAGGTACCCTATGTGCAAGCTTTTGTGTACTTAAGGGATAACCCTCAATATTATAATTCCTGTATAGAAAAAAGTCAACTAGAGAGGAAGGGACTAGAAGGGAAACAGGCTGGGAAAAACACCAAATTTTACCCTTTATGTGGCTTGCTTTCACCACTTGTGTATACTCCAGAAGGGAAAAATCCATTAGGTGAAGAGAAGGACGGACCAAAAATGAAGGACTCCCTGCCAGCTTATAACTAAGAAAAGATGATAGCCTCACCCTTGGCTCCTCTGGAGGCCCCAGTTTTAGGTCTCTACCCCAGTCTTCTTCCTTCAGATGAGATAACCTCCCATAACAGACAGAAGATTATAAAGGTATATATTCCTTTTAGCACAGCAGATTTAAAAGTAGTAAATTTCTTAGCAGGTACTGGGAAGTTTATAGAGGAGTTTCAGCATTTGACTAGTATTTTTTTATTTGACTTGGAAGGATCTAATAATTTTACTGTTGTAATGTTGTACTATGGATGAAAAACAGCATGTAGTAACAGTTACATGACATAGGGCAAATAGACAACATGCTACTAATCAGAATTTAACTGATGGAACAAATGTGTTTCCTACCCAAGACTCTGGATGGGATTATCTGCCTGATCAAGCATGAGAGGCTGGCAGAGCAGCAAGGATGACATGCAGACCTGCCTTATAGAAGGCATGCAAATCTGAGCTGACCCAGCATAAGGATAAAAATCCAACCTCTTTTAAAGGAAGACTAGTAGAAGCAGTCTAAAAGTATACCAAATTAAACCCTGAATTAGCAGAAAGGAAGACTTAAGACTTGTGCTTAAGTCACATTGTTGTGCTTAAGACTCATTGTATTAACCAATCATCCCTGATATCCACAGGAGTCTCCAGTGTAAGGCACTGAGACCCCAAAGTGACTCAAGCAAGACTAGTGGAAGCAGTCCAAAAGTATGCCAACTTAAACCCTGAATCAGCGGAAGGGAAAACTTAAGACTTGTGCTTAAGTCACATTCTTGTGCTTAAGACTCATTGTATTAACCAATCACCCCTGATATCCACAGGAGACTCCAGTGTAAGGCACTGAGACCCCAAAGTGACTCAAACGAGGTGAATTTGGCCACCTTGGTGTTCAACAACTGTGATCTGGTGTAGGCAAGTAAAGAATGTCAAAAGGTTAAATTGTTAAGAGCTATTATTATAGCTAGT
This sequence comes from Otolemur garnettii, assembly GCF_000181295.1. Lineage (NCBI taxonomy): Eukaryota > Metazoa > Chordata > Mammalia > Primates > Galagidae > Otolemur > Otolemur garnettii. Next base: position 5,221,307 of record NW_003852520.1, read on the forward strand.
CCTGTGGTCCAGTATGAAACAAGCAGGGGTAGTGGCATAAATTCTGACCCACATGTGTTTCGAGTGTGCCAAAATGAGCCATCTGAGAAGAGAGTAGCACCAGAAGGACCCTAATATGGATGGTAGAGGGAATTGGGTATTATCCCACCCAACTTGCTTCCACTGTGGTGTCCCAGGATACCACATCCATGACTGTCCCAAGAAAGCAGCCAAGGAGATGATAGTGAACCAAACATCTTCAGACTGATGGGGCACAGGCTCTTCAAACAAGAGGAGCCCTGGGTCACAATGGAAGTCTCCAGTAAGTTTGTCGCATTGGACACAAGAACGGTATTTTTTAATTTTGGAAGCCTTTGGTGGTTTCCTTTTCTCCTCCTCTTGCTTCATTGTTGTCATTGATGGGAAATGCATTCATAGGTAATGAACTTCTTTGTAGTTAAGACACTGTTCATTTTACCCAATAAATATAGATTGTACTCTCCCAGGGATTCTGAGAGTCCTGAAAATTGGGGGAATGCTCTGAATAAACTCAGAGAACTAAATTTGGCTCCTCTGAATGCACTTATTCATTATGCAGATGACTTGAAAATATGTATCCCCTCATATAAATCTTTTGCTGAGGACACTAGACAGGTGTTAAATTTTCTTAAAAAGGAATGATTTAAAGTATCAAAGGAAAAGGCTCAAATGTGTAAACCTAAAATTACTTATTTGGGCCTTGTTCTTTCCCCTGGTCAGAGGAGGCTCTCAAATGAAAGAGTCAAGATAAGTTGTTCCCACACAAGCCCCTCTACAAGAAACAACTCAGAGAGCTCCTGGGAATCACAGAGTACTGTTAAATATGGATTCCCCAAAATAAAGACATGGCTAAGCCTATGAAGTTTTAAAGAGGTAAGAGATAGAGGAGCTAACGTGGGATAGGGGATAAGAAAAAATTCCCAAACCTTAAAACAGGCTCTTTTAATTGCACTTGCCTTGAGAATACATAATTTATAGAAAGCTTTATTTCTATATCCTTTAATTGGGCTTACACTAATTATTATCCTTTTCTTGAGGTTTGAACCCTGCCTGTTCAACCTCATTATTAAGTTTGTGTCTTCCAGGCTCCAGAGTTCCACATTAAGATGATGGTAATGCAAAGATTCCTGAAAAACTAATGGAAACTGTTGACAGAAACTTCCAACCCCTGAAATCCCTTTAAAGGAGAGAACCTGAGGAGGGTCCCTGATATATAGGACAACACACCTTTTTGACAGCAGGAAGTAGCTAAAAGCAATTGTTGTCTATTTTCCCTTCAAGATTTCAGAACCATATCTCCTCAAAGAGGGATGAGAAGGGTCATTAAGAAAAGGAATTCGAGGGTATAGGAAGAAAACCTGGCCTTCTGAACCAAGAAGTTGGAAGGGCCCATAAGAATGTGGATATGAAGTAACCTAGGCAACCAATGACCAATAGAAATAGACAATCAATGACCAATAGAAAAGGGCAATACTGCCCGGGGGCACAGAGAGTCCAGTGAAAGACTTGCAACCAACTTCAAATAACAAAATATTTTTATCCCTACAGACCTTTGCATCTCCATCTCTCTGACCTTCTCTTCTTCATGAGAGGGACTCACTTCCAACTCTCTTTGAAGTACTCTAAACTTTCTCTTTGTTCTTCCTGAATAAAATCTCTTTGTTATTGTGAAAATAAAGAGGAATAACAAACACAAATTTATAGGGGAAGATTTCACCATCCTCTCTCAATGACAGAAATAGTAGACATAAAGTCAGGAAGAATAGAAAAGAACTGAATAACACAATCAAACAACTGAATCTAATTGACGTTTATACACTAGTCCAGCTAAAAGCAACAAATACACATTCCTTTAGGAACACATGAAACATTCACCAAGTTAAATCTTATTCTAGGTCTTAAACAAACTTTAACAAATTTAAAATAATTGGAATTATATAAAGCTTGTTCTGTAACTATAGTGTAATTAAACTAGAAATCAATAACAAATTTAAATTCCCAATAAAATCAAAATTAAATAACTGGTAAATAAATGCATAGGTCAAAGAAGAAACCCAAAGATAAATTTTAAAATATTTGAACATAGTAGAAATAAAAATACAGCATATTAAAATTTGTGAGATTCCAGCTACAGCAGTTCTTAGGTCAAAATATATTTACACCATTAAGTGCTTATATTAGAAAAGAAGAAATATCACAAATAAATAAACTAAGTTTCCACCTGAGGAAACTACAAAAAGAAGAACAAATATATCCAAAGTACAAACAAAAAAAAGTCAAGAGCTAAAATCAATAAAGTAAAAACATAAAATCAATAGAAAAATTTAATTAAGCCAAAACCTGTTTTTGTGAAAAGATCATAAAACTGACATACCTTTGCCAAGATTGACTAATAAAAGAGAAAACACAAATGACCAATATCAGAAATGGAAAATAAGGTAACATAACAGAGGACACATATATTAAAAGGACAGTAAGGAAATATTATAAACTCAACAGACATAAATTTAACTTAGATATAAAGGACCAACTTTTAGAAATCCACAAATTACTAAAACACACTCCTGACAAAATATATATCTTAAGTGACACTATAACTATTAAAGAAATTGAATTTTTAGTAAATGACAAAAACAGGAAGAAATCTCTAAACCAGATAAACATTTCTGGTGAATTCTAACAAACATTTAAAGGATAACTAATACAAATACTACACGGTATCCTCTAGAAAGAAGAGTTAAAGGAAACACTTGTCAACTTATTTTACAAGTCCTACTTTACCTTGATACCATAATCAAAGACAGCATAATAATATAAAATTATAAACCAAACATCCCTTATAAACATAGGCACAAAAAATCTTCAACAAAACTAGTCAATTGAAAGGAGCACTATGAAAAAGTATAATACATCACAAATAAGTGGAGTTTGTTCCAGGAATGCAAGCCTGGAGCAATATTTGAAAAAAAAACAATGTATCAAATACATTAACAATCTAAAGAAAGAATGTCCCATGATAATATCAATTGATGCAAAAAATTACAAAATGTAATATTCTTTACTGATATAAACTCTTACCAAACTAGAAACATAAGAGCGCTTTCTCAATTTGATAAAGGGCATTTATAAAACAAAACAAAGCAAAACAATACACAAAAGAAACCTACAGGTAGCAGCATACATAATAGTGAAATGCTAAATGCTTTCTACCTACATTTTGAAACTCCCAAAACAAAAAAATCTTGCTGAGAAAAATTAAAGAATACCTCAACAAATGGAAATATATACTGTGCTTGTGAGTGGATAGCACAATTTTGTTAAGACATAAACTCTACTAAAATTGGTCTGTGGATTGAATGCAATCACAATGAAAATCCCAGCAGATATTTGTTTTCGTATAGAAAATGACAAGCTGATTATAATTTTTTCATGAAAAAAGGAATTAGGCTATTCAAAGCAATTTTGAAAAAGAGGAATAAAATTATATTTTACTACTTGATTGAAAAACTTACTATAAAGCTAAGAATTCCAGCACTATGTTAAATAGTAATGGCAGTAGGGAACATACATCCTTGTCTGATTCCAGTTATAAGCAGGAATACTTTCAATTTTTCTCTGTTCGATATGATGTTGGCTGTGGGCTTTTCTCAGGTGGCTGTATCAGTTTAAGAAGTGTCCCATTATGCCACTTTTCTTAAGTGTTCTTATCAAAAAATAATGCTCAATTTTGTCACGTGCATTTTCTGCATCTATTCCGAGGATTATATGATTTTTGTTTTTACTTCGTTTATGAGGCAAATTATGTTTATAATCTTACGTATCTTGAACCAGCCTTGCATCCCTGGGATAAAGCCCACCTGGTGATGATAAATTATTTTTTTGATGTATAGCTGAATTTTGTTTGCTAAAATTGTATTGAGTATTTTGGGATCAATATTCATTAATGATATTGGTCTATAGTTTTTTTCTTGTTGTGTCCCCTCCTGGCTTTGATATCAAGGTAATATTTCCTCTTTAGAAAGAGTTGGGAAGGGTTCCCTCCTTTTTAATGTTTTGGAATAGATTCTGTAATATAGGAAGAATTATGGAAGAGTCTAGGGAGGTAGTGTGATTCCAAGAATTTGTCCATTTCCTCCATGCATTCAGATTTCTGGGCACAGAGATTTTTGTTATACTCAGTAATACTTTATAGTCCTGTAGTATCTGTTATTATTTACTCTTTTTTATGATTGACCACATTAGAGAGCTCACTTTTCTCTTCCTAGTTAGTCAGGCCAAGATTTATCAATTTTATTTATCTTTTCAAAGAACCAATTTTTTGTTTTGTTAATCTTTTCAATGGTCCTTTTATTCTTGGTTTCATTTTGCTCTAAACTGATTTTGGTTATTTCTTTTCTTCTACTGGGTTTGGAATTGGATTGCCCTTCATGTTCCAATTCCCTGAAATGATTTATTAGATTGTTAATTTTCACTTTTTCTGATTTATGGATTTGGGCATTTAATGCAATAAATTTCCCTCATTGGACTATTGTAGTATCCCACATGATTTGATAGCGTGTAGTTTCACTGTTATTTTTTCAAGTAATCTAATAATATTTTTTCTTTATCTCCTCCTTTATCTAGCTGGCATTCAGCAATAGGTTGTTTAGCCTCCTTGACTTCATGTAGGGAAGAGTGTTTCTGATGCAGTTGAGTTCGATTTTTATTCCATATGGTCTGTAAAGATAAATGTTACAATTTCTATTGTTCTTTAATTTATTGAGGCTTGATTTTTGTCCTAGGATATGATAAATCTTGAACAATAATCCATGGGCTAATGAGGACAACATATATCTAATAGTATTGGGGTCAAATGTTCTGTACATGTTTGTTAAGCTCATTGTTCTAGAGGCATGTTTAAATCTAATGATTTCTGTTTAATTTCTTCTTGGAGATTCTGTGCACTTCCATCAGTGGGGTGTTAATGTTCCCAGCTACTATGGTGTTGTTCTTTTTCATGCTGTTCAGATGAAGTGAGGTTTGTTTTATAAATCTGGGAGTGTGTAAGTTGGGTACAGGACTTTATGACTGAAATGTCTTCTTCTTAAAGTGTTCCCTGGACCAGTATATAGTGTCCATCTTTGTCTTTCTTTACTTTTGTTGCTTTAAAGTAAATTATATCTGCAATAAGAATTTCTACTCCCACCTTATTTTCACTTCATTTGAATGAAATATTTTCCAACCCTTCACTCAAGTCTTGATTTGTCCTTGAATGTTAGACGCATTTTCTGAAGGTAGCAAATACATGGCTTATATTTTTTCAAACATTCAGCCAGCTTGTATCTCTTTAGTAGGGGTTCAAACTATTCATACTTATTGAAAGAACTGATAAATAGGAAGGATTTTTTTTTTCATCTTATTGTGTGGAATTATTGCCTTGTTTTATCACTTGAACCATTATGGTAGCTAGGCTTTGTCCTTTTGCTTCCAGGTGTCTTGACTTTGCTGGGGGGCTGTTGTGTTAGCTTGTGTATAGTATAGGTCTGAGAACTTCCTATAGAGCAGGTCTTGTAGTGGCAAATTTTATCAATGTTTGCTTGTGAGTGAGCAATTTGATTTCTCCATCAATTTTAGAGCTTAGTTTAGCAGGATTTAGAATTCTGAGCTGAAAAATATTTTATTTAAGTAGATTGAAAGTAAATGACCATTCTCTTCTGGCTTGAAAAATTTCAGTTGTGAAATCTGCAATTACCCTAATGGATTTGTCCCTGTAGGTCAATTGGCATTTACTTCTGGCTGCTTACGGAATCTTCTCTTTCTTCTTGACTTTGGACTAGTTTATGATAATTTGTGTTGGAGAAGCTCTGTGTGAGTTCAGATGACCTGGGGTTCAAATTCCCTCTGAAAGGATTGTGTCAGACTCTGGTAATATTTGGGAAATTTTCATTTATGATATCCTCTAGTAGGGCTTCCATGCTTCTGGGGCATTCTTCTTCCCCTTCTGGGATACCTATAACTCCATATGTTTGAATGCTTCATGAAGTCTCATAACTCTGTCAGTGAACGTTCTGCTTTATCTCTCTTTTTTTGTCTATTTAACTGCCTGAGTTAGCTCAAGAACTCTATCCTCTCCCTCAGAGATTCTTTCTTCTGCATGATCTAGTCTGTAATACTTTCTACTGCATCTTTAAGTTCCCTAACTGACTGTTTCAGTTCCTTCAGCTCCTCTATATCCTTTCTATATTATTCATATAGTTCATCTCTTATTTGATTCTGCTTTTGAATTTCCTTTTTGTCATTTTAGACTTTCTCAGAAATTTCATTCATTGTTTTTATCATCCATATTTTAAATTCACCTTCTGTCATTTCTAACATTTCTTTATAGGTGGAATCTTCTGCAGTAGTTACCTCATGATGTCTTAGGGGGGATTTTCATGTTGTTAGGATTTTTCTTCTGTTTCTTCCCCATGAGTGTTTTCTTTCTATCTGTTTCTTTGTCCTACTTTTTCCTTGCATTGCCTCCTGCTCTCTAAGTTTGCTGCACTTCTGACCTAAGCTATTGATGTGTCCTTTCTGTAAAGGACTTAAAGGATGAGAACAGTGAAGAGCAAGAAGGGATAAAAGATAAACAAAAAAAAGAAAGAGAGAGTGAAAAGAGAAAACAAAGAGGGCAAATAAAAGGGAAGATATACAAAAAGGAGAGAGGAACAGAAAGAGAGAGACAGGAGTAATGGTGGTGTACAGTAGGGTACTTTGACCCACTCCTACAAATCTCAACCTCTGGGGGGGCTGGGTTGAGTGGGTCCCTTGACCTCTGCAGCTCTTTCCCAGCCTGAGCACACAGAGGACCCCACCTCCACCAAATAGAGAAGAAAAACAAAAATACTATATATCAAGCCAAAAGAAACAAACAAAAAAACGTAAGAGATATATTTGAGTGAAAAAACAAATATCTGTCACAGAAAAGCTGGCAAAAATGAAGAAGTCCTTATTTTTAAAGAAGGCAAATATGAAAAAATATATTTATACAAAACAACATGAAGGAAAAAAGAATAAGAAAAACCTGGGGGAGGGAATTTTGAAGAAGATAAAAGAAAAAGAAGAAAATTTTAAAAGAAAAAACAAACACAATATTCAGCAAGATACATATATATACATACATATATATGTATGCATGTATACATATATATATGTGTGTGTGTGTGTATATATATATATATATATAGCAATAGGTGTTCTTCTGGGATATGAGATGCTAATCACAATACATATGTAAAAGATGGAGACTGGAGGCCTCTTCTGACTTCTTTTCCCTCAAACCTTGCATGATTGTGAGCCTGGATCTCTCCTCAACCCTCTTAATATACACACCTCAACCTTTCCAAACCGTGTCACTTGGATAAGCAGTGGCTATCCCAGAAAAGGGTGTGTTGCTCAGATCTCTCCAGAAGTGGCTGCTCACTTGTCAGGCATATGGCAGTGGCCTTGCTCTAGGACCCTGAGGATCTAGCCTACAAGGCAACTTTCCCACAATAATTGCACATGGCCTGTAGCCGAACAATGATACCTCCTGCCCTGGCAGCTCAGTCCTGGCCTCTAGGTGCTGTTAAAAGTCACTTGCTCACTGGCCCAATATCTCCCAAGGTAACTCAACTGAGTGCCCAAGTCCAAAAAGCCCCACAGAGAAGGCCTTCCCTGTCTGCAAACTCTCACGGCTGCTGTAACTGCTGCCGCCCATAGCAGCTGTGGCTGTTGGCCTCAGACACAATGCAAACACTTGCCCCTTCTGCACTGCTTTTGTCCTCTTCCTGTGGTCCCAAGGTCTCCTGCTGTGTCCCTATGCCCCCAAAAGGATGTTTCTGGGCAAGCTGTTTCTCCTCTGCCATCTTATTCCACCCCCTCCTCTGACATTTCCAATTAGCCCCTCTCGCCAGTTTGATGTTCATAATTAAATGGTAAGACAGAAGCCCTATTATACCCATACTGGTCATCACTTCAGAAACAAATCTTTAGCCGTAAGGTGTGGAATTCATTTTGCAAGATAAAATAAAAACTCAAACAAAGCTACATTCTTCTTTAAGCTGAATCTTTGAAACTGAGTCTGCTGAGATGTTCCTAGCACTTCTTTGCTCTTTCATAAATCCCCGCAAGAAAAGTCTCATTCAGATGTAAAAATGGTAGACCAGAGTCTTAGAAAACAAATATCAGTTTAATATAGGACAACAACATACTTGCCTTCATTTAAAGAATTCCCAACCATAACTAGGGGAAGAAGGGAAGGATAAGAGTGATAGAGTATATTTAGCCATTGATAGGATGTTGAAAATATAACTTTTCCTTTAAATATAATCCTCCAAACCTACTGCTTTATTCTCCTAAGCAGATAATAAAACAGAATGCAGAGTAGACTCTTATCTGCATCCTGAATCCATATGCAAAGCAGTTATTGGATGCACTGCAGAGGAATGCATTCTTCATTTTATCACTATTGCAAACTCATTCTATGATTTCTCTCTCACTGGGTGACTGCAACAAGCCTGAAGGTACAGTTCACTCTTCTGAAAGAGCTATTAGAGTCACTCCTAAATGCCTGCCTCAGAGCTACCATTTTTAAAAACTCTTAAGTTTTCCTTCATCTCCCAAGTATCTGAAACCCATACTTTTTACTGCTTAGAGAAAGGAAAAGGAAGAAAAAGACCAATAACTAAATGAAGTGTCAAAGGAAGCTAAATAAGTGGTCTCATTTGGGATCTGGAGTGGTGGATTATGTTTTTGTTGTCTGTGAGGAGCTCAGGATCCACACTGGATCAGACCTAACTAGACAGGGCTCATTTTGGGCATTCCATAGCAATGGTTCTCAACCTTCCTAATGCCATGACCCTTTAATACAGCTCCTCATGTTGTGGTGACTCCCAACCATAAAATTATTTTTGTTGCTACTTCATAACTGTAATTTTGCTACTGTTATGAATCGTAATGTAAATATCTAATATGCAGGATGTATTTAGGCAACCCCTGTGAAAGGGTCATTCAACCTCCAAAGGGGTCGCAACCCACAGGTTGAGAACTGCTGATAGAGGGTTGAAGAAGGACAAAGAGAAGGGAGAGGCATGGCTTCATCATGAACTGAAATGAAAAGTAACAGTAGGGAAAATGACTGAGCATCCCGCCATCCTTATTCTGACTTCTTTGAAAGGTGGGTCGGACCAGTGCTACAGGATGTCAACAAAGAAGTCTATTTAAGCTCCAGAGATACAGTATAGAGGCTAAAGAAGAAAGGAGAAAGTTAAAGTTATTTTTTAAAAACTTACTGACTTCACCAAACTTAGAAAGCAGAGATGTGCATAGTTAGCTACCTTCCAGTCTGGGCTGCTACCAAGTAAAAATCTGTCACTAAGTGACCCAGAAGAAAAGACAAGATAGATGAGCTGAGAGAATTCCTCAGCCCCCTCCTCCCATAAGCAGGCTTGGATTAGTAAGGACATTTCCATGAGCAGTGTAGGATTTTTTTCCTTTGCACATGACCTTTAAAACTACCTGATAAGCTATTTGCACTGCCTACCGGAGAAGTTTCAATTGACACAGAGAACATGAACATTAACCTTAATGGCTAAATTACCAAGTGTCACTCTAAAGGCCTTTCCCTTTGAGAGAAGCTTTGCAGCAGCCAAACATTCACTCCTTTAAAAATTAACAGAGACTCCATTGAGATCAAAACTTCAGAGTTTTGCATTCTTGGGAAATTTATACATCAACATGTTACCTTTGGAGAGGTCATTCTTTTTTTAAAAAAAAGATCAATAATCTGTTCAAATAATTAGAATAAATTTTGTTAAAGCTTTCTGAAAAGAGTTCAGATACTCAAATGTTACAGTGGGACCTGAAGAAAGTTTCCAACTTAACATTGAGAACACTGAATATTTGACTATTTCAGGAAAGAGAAAAAAAATCCTTCATGAATAAGGAAAGCCATTTTAGTGTTTCTAGACATTCATTCATACATTTATGGAGTATTTACTCACTACTAGGTACTATGCTAGATCCTGAGCAAAATCTGATTTTTTTACCCTCCATCACTGTTCTCTCAGTCTAGTGGAGAATGCAAACCTTAATCAAGGACTCACAAAGATACAGGAAAGAAATGTGGTGGTTCAAGTGAACAAGTTTGGGGTGCTATGTTTACACTCTGGTAAATTTAGAGAAAATGACCGCCCAGAAACAACCATCTTTTCCAAAGAAAGAGGACACTAATGCCTCCCTGTCATGTAGATCAAAACATGGCTGCCCAGCGCTGGGAGCACTTTCCTTAATTTCTAGGATGTCAAGTATCATGAAACAACTAGTAGTCTTAAGAGTGATAGAGTCATGGTCTCTGGCCTCAGAGCCTTGATTAACATTTCGATCATTCTTTCCTTCATTCAGTCCACAAGCATTTATTGAATTTTTATTATGTACCAGAACCTGTACTAGAACCTGGATACAAAGATAAATCAGGCAAAAACCCTGCTATTGAGGTACTCACAGTTCACTGGGAAAGGCAGACACAAATAATTATACTATAGCACAGTAACTTCTCTACTAGAAAGAAGTACAAACTGGTATGAGGATTCAGAAGAACAAAAAATCTGCTTTTCTAATACTTTCCAGGGCCTAATCCATCAGCCAAATCCTCACTACACAAGACCAACAAGAAAACACCGGCAGATTACTTTTTGTGTTGCTTGTATTGCTGGTATTCCAACAATAGTTAGAAACTTTATCCAACAAAGGTAGGAAAGCAATTGAAAAGGAAGCAGTGACATTAACAAATATAGCACACCATTTTAAACTCAGTGGACAAGTGACTTTATTGCCTGGCAACTCACCACTGACACTTCACTACAAAGAGAGAAACAAGACACACAGCCAACCCAACCACTGGGCAATTACTAAGGATAGATTTGTGTATTAGAAGCAACTTATATATCACATCTGTCTTAAGTGCACTTACCTTCCACCCAGGGCCCTTCACTGCCTTTTCTGTTTTGTTTTGTTTTGTTTTTTTTCCCCTTTTGAATAGTTGGAAACATAATTTATGTCAAGGAGCTGATGAGAGCTACTGCTTCACCGCAGTCTATCCTTCATCAAAACACACTTTATCTGGGAAACTAAAAGTATAAAAGATCAAGCATTTTCAGGAAATAAATACTATATAAAGTATATACACCCCATGTCTCTTTTGAAATTACCAATTACAAGGGAAAGGAAGAAAGTGCATTTAGCTTTTGAATTGACCACATTTCCTGTCTCAGTAAGTACGCAGTTCTTCAGTCCTTAAACTTTTTCAGGTCATACCTGTAGCAATACGTAAAAGATCCTAGCTTCCCCACACCCCTAAAGGAATAAAGGAAATGTCTAGGGTCTTTTAAGGGACTTAATCCTAACATGTGTCTTGTCGAAAATCAAAGAACCAAGACTTTCTAATGCGAAAGCTACTCCCAGTGGAAATATAATCATTTGAAAAAAGTGACATTAATGTCTTCAGGGTAATTCCTAAAGAGAATACTACTGGGAAAACCTAGGAACAGTGCACACTTTTTCCATCAGCACATAGTGTACATTCAGATTTACATAATAACTATCATCACACATGACCACTACATGTCACACCCCTGTAATTTACACAAACACTCCAAGTGTTTTGCACATATATTCATATTAAAGATGTAGTGACTCCTCACTCTGAAGCACATCCAATACTGATTGAGTTCTCCTTAATTGCCACCCATTTATTTCTCTACTCCATTTTCAGGATTATATAGACCTATTTCTGCATGGTAAAAAGAACCAAAATATCCCATTACCGCTTTTGCAAAGGTCACTCTCCTGCTTTGAGCTGGGGTTATTTTTAATCACAGGTTATATATCTTAAAGGCAAGGCCTTTATTGAAACCTCCAGTTCATTTTTAAAAAGTCTCTGGACATATTGAATAAATCACAGCTCAGAAATAAAATGTAGTGATGGGCTCTCTACCTCCTTACATGCAAGCCCCTAGGGAGCCAGTTTCCAACTTTGCCCCCTGCAATGCAAATTAGTTCTTAACTTAGCCAAGATCAAAATGAGAGTGCTCATCTCAGCATACACAGGCCAGGAAACTTCAACCCAATGGGGGATTACTAGTTTTCAATAAGATGTAGAGCAAAAAGAGCTGAACTTTATGGGTCACTTAAAATCTAGTGAAAGATTTTCAGGAAGAGAAGCAAAGAGATAGTGTCCTGGCTAAGTTCCATGCTGAAGAACAGGGGAGAAGTTGGAATCTATATTCCTTTAACTTCATAAGTTCTATTCTTCACTTGACACCCCTCACCTTAAAATTGCCTCAGCTCCTGTTGCAATGCTTCTGTCACAGAGATTTCTTTGGTGTCTGAAATTAAGGAAGTCTTGGATAAAATTCATATTTGTTGAGACTAACAAAAGGTAATATATGAATAGCTACCTATGGATTTTATTTTCTGCAGGCTTTATCCTTCCAATTTATAATGTTGTTTATACTACTGCTTAAGGTTAAAACCATATTATATATCTGGAAATTATTTATAAATGTTTAAATTTTGAATAAGATTCAATATTCAGAAAATAAAGTGGCTGCCAGCATTTTCAATTGTTTTAGTCTGAATGACAAATGACAAATAGCTTTTGCCAGATCTCAAAATCCAGCATAATGAATCACCTTTTCCATGTTCTGTCATATTTAATATGTTAATAAGAATTTATTTCTCATTTCCAAAAACACTGAGTTGAAAGGTTCAATATAAAAAAAGGCATAAGCTTGCATTCATTCTCCATAATGCAATGGCCCCCAAGCATCATCTTACCATCAGCAATAGAGTAAGTTCTGAGAAATGAAGCCCAGTTGTCACTAAGGAGTAATAAATATATATGGCCTACCCACAAAGTATTCTACATGGATTTCAACACACTCTTCCATTTCATAAAGATCTCTAATGAGGCCCTCTCATGAGATTTTTAAATCTCTTAAATATAAAGTTACTGTCACTTCTATACCTTGAGAGAGGGGCAATCAAAATTCAATTGCAACAAGTAAAGTTCTGCACAGATGAGCTTATGTTATGTATTGTCACTATTAATGCAGTAACCACATCTGTCTTACACTGTGGACATCAACAACAGTGCTTTTAAAAGATGACTTTAAAATGAAAATTGTAGTGTTATTAAGATTATTTTTGCACACTATTTATAGGTAGCTTTAAATTAAAATATGTTTGGCTCAAAAATTTTCTCCTGTCCTAGGGAGTAAAACTTCAAATTAAATTGACTCAAAATAATAAATTTACATAACTTTTGAAAAATCTCTTTTGAGATTATAATAAACACCATATCTAGATCATTTTACTGATAATATTCTCAGTCTTCTTCACTAAGATCAATTCTTGCTTGACGAATAGGAATTTATTCTAATATAACATCAAGTAATCATCCCTTCATAATGCCATAATATTTCAAAACTAATACACAACCTTTCAATAATATATTCTCCATTGAGGTTTTGACAAAATCATTCAATAGCAGATGTCCTCTCTGTGCCTAGAATTAGTATAAACTACAAAAATATTCCAAGTGTTTTTGTTTGTTTACTTTTGTTTTGTATAAAACAATAGTCACCAGTTCAGAAAATATAGAAATAATGTCCTTTGGATTAATTCATTGCCTATTTTTAAATTGTCTATGAATTGAAAAAGAAGAAAAGATTAATTGAGTTCATTGCTCTTTACCAAACTATAAATTAATAGAAATAGAAAAGGAAATTCTAGGCTAAATAACATAGTGTCTTCTATGGAACAAGGCTGAAATTGTTTGATTTTTTATTAAAACTCATTTCACAGATTTAAAGCAATTCAAAATTCAAAGTCTTGCACTGAGCATGGTAGCTCACACCCATAATCCTAGCACTTTGACAGGCTGAGGCAAGTGGATTGTTCTACCTTAGGAGTTCAAGACCAGCCTGAGAAAAAGCAAGACCCTCTCTCTACTAAAAATAGAAAACCCAGGGCAGCACCTGTGGCTCAAAGGAGTGGGGCACCAGCCCCATAGGCCAGAAGTGGTGGGTTCAATACCAGCCCTCGCCAAAAAAAAGAAAACTTACCTGGACTTTGTGGCAGGCAATCCCAGCTAGATGAGAAGTTGAGGCAAGAGGATCACTTGAGCCCAAGAGCTTGAGCTTGATGTTAGCTATAACACCTCCACACTTTATCCAGGGTGACAGAGTGAGACTCTGTCTCAAAAAAAAAAAAAATTAAAGTCTTAATGCTTATTTTAAAAGAATGATATTCATTGATTACAAAGGAAAATATGTGTAACACTACACTTTCTTATTTTAGTTAAATAAAACAATGTAAATACCTCTTGTATTTGGTGATGATGGCTGTCATAATATACTGTGACAAAAATATTGTCCAAATATGTATGATCATCTCACTGAATTAGAGATAGTTTACCTTCATATGACTTCACAAGTAACTGTTCCAATTAATTTGATAAGTACAATAACTTCAGTTTTCTTATGGAGCTACAAATTTAGTCAAAGAAAGCATCACATGAATCACTGCCTGAAAATATATAGCATAAACCCCAAAATGAAGTGTTACCATGTATATATATCTTATATGTTTATAAAATATGTGTACTTCTCTCTGGTGCTGTCATCTTTTGGTCTGGGTCAGTTATAATGTAAGTTGTTTTTTGTTTTGTTTTGTTTCATTTTTTAAATAAGGGACTATGTCTTTAGTGATAATAAACTATGTTCACAAATGCTTCTCATTGGGTGGGGTCTTTGTGACTGACTCAACAAATATAATGCAACATAAGTGACTTCTGAGTCTAGGTTTCTGAAGTTTTCTCATGGGACAAATACTCTTGGAGTCTTTAACCACCATGTAATTCATCTAGTTACCATTAGACCACTATGTGGAAAGATCACATGGAGACTACAGAAAAATAGAGAGAGATACCTGGGTGACACCACTGTTCCAACTTCCAAATGTTGGAATCTTCCCAACACAGCATAGGACATAGAGTGCAGAAGTTCTTGAGGTGATCCCAACTTTAGCTGTTATCCAACTACAGCCACATCTCTAATACAGCCAGAGACCTGAGTAAGAACTGCCTAGCTAAGTTGAAGCAACCCTCATATTTATGAACATAACAAATGACTGTTATTATTATAAGCCACTATTTTGAGAACTATTAGTTAGACAGCCAGAACAATATCTTATACCTCTTTGATGCCCCCCAATGGAGCTTATAATAGTCTGAGTACTTGTAGGCAGTTAATGAGGTGATTATCAATCAAACATTAGCAAATAGTCAGTATTAGCTAAACATTTAAATGAAATTCATCTGAATTCAAAATAATTAATTCTTTTCTTTTACTGTATTTACCATCATCCACTAAATACATTCAAAGTCTTCAACACCAGTGGATTCTCTGAGGATATACTAGTGCATATAATACTTCTCCCCAGCAAATAAAAATTAACACTGGGTTGAACATCCTGAAGTCTCACTCAGCTTAACTTCAGACTGAGTACACAGGAGTATTCATATGGTATGGTAAACAACAATACATCAAGGTCATCTATCCTCAAACTTTTATTGTCTTAGCTTCTCAAATAAGGGAGAATAAGGGTCCACCCTTCTTGCAAAGATGCCATAACTGCCTCTCTCAAATAGGCTATTCCTTCCCTGGCAACATTCTAATTCACTATGCCATCATCTTACAATACTCAAATTATCTCTGTTTTTCTCTTTTATCCCTCATACCACATTTTCTCTTCAAATAAATAGACAGATGTAAATCACATCACCCCCTTGCTTAAAATATTTCAATGTCTTCTCTTTGCACAAAATTCATATTTTTATGTTTACCAGGCCTATGTGATACGGTCCTTGCCTATTTCTCTAGATTTTTTTACAAGACCTCATTTACTTGGCCCAGTCACAGAAGCCAATCCTAGACTATGATGACCTGTTCCCACCTCAGAGGCTTTTGCTCTTTTCTCTGCCTGGAATACACCTATCCCAGTTACCATTCCTTTATAGCAGAATCTTCTATACCAGGTCTCAATTGAAATACCACTTCCCAAGAGCAGCCTTTCCTGACAAACCTGTCTAAAGTGGCCCCATAGTCCCCATTATTACTCTCTTTGGGGCATGCTCACTTGCACTTCATAGAACTTATCACAATTTGTAATCATGAAGTTTTCTGTGAATTAATTTTTAAAATTTGCCTGGGCCTTCTTAGAATTTTATTCCCTCCCAGGGAAGGAATAGTACCTGTTTTATTCACTTTATACTCAGCTCCAAGTATGTTTCCTTGTATATGTTAGACATAGATAAATATGAGTTGAAGAATAAATAAATTATTATCCACTGATACATTTTTAAATTCTACAATAAAAATTATTAAATGGTTGATAAAAGAAGATTCTAAATTAGATGTACTGTGTATTTCAAACACAGTATCTTTTTTTCTGGCAACCATAGTGGAAAATAACTAGGAAAGACAAGGAGACAAAAGATACTGTGAGATGGTGGGGCAGGTGGATTATCCATATATCCACACTGGACTATTCTAAACTATGTAATTATCTCTAAAAGCCTAAACCCTTTCCTACAGCATGGCTCCCAGGGGCACATATGCCTAGTTTTTGTTTTCCTTACCTCAATCCTATGAAGCTGACTTGGTATTTCTTCCATATCCAGAATATCCAAATCAAAATGACCAAGGAAGGGAAGTATGGTGATGCTGAAAATGAAGAAGGAAAGCCTTAAATAGATTTAAGACTCCAAATCAGATATACATTTAAGCTTATAATACAAAGGAATAATTTTCCTTTGGTTTATAGCATACGATTCTTTACATTGTCATTTACTGTTTTATTCCTTTTGGATCCAACTATATTGCAAGGTCTTTCTTGAAGACTGGGTCCATTTGCCCTTGCCTTACTCATTGCTCCCAGTCTAGTACCTTATGTAAAACAGTATACACGCAAAAATCTTTAACTAAATTATAATAACCATCATAATCATCTTCACTTGAACATCACTTAAGGTTGACTGACAGACCTCTCACTGATACCCAAAACACAGTAATCAATTGCCTTTGTGTAGATAAAGACCCCTCCCATGGAAAGAAAGGGCTTTCTCTTGACTCTGTGACCTTAGATTACTTGTCTTACAGGGTTGTAATTAACCTTAGGAAGAACTTAAAGTTTGAAATATGATGAGTTAGTGTAAAACCAAAGCTAAAAGATATTATATATTTCACTTCCCTCTTCTTTTTAAAAACACTTCTGTTGTGGAGCATAACTTACAAGTTAAGTATACTCCCTCTTTGTCTCACTTGAAGTCCCAAAACAACCAAAAATGCAAGAGAATTTGCATTTAATAAAAAAATTATTATGCACATCTAGAACTTCATCTATTTTTAAGGAAACATATTTTTATTAAAATATCTGACAACTCATAATGTTAACTGCATCAAGGGTAAGAATTTTTGGAAACATAAAAAATTAATTTGCAATTTCTGCAACTACAGAAAGCAAGAAAAGAAGGGTTTCTAAATGACCCTATTGTAAAGAAGCCCATCAATCAAGATATAAACACTGAGGTTTGTCTTCTCACCTGGACTTTAAACTTATTAAGGTCAATTTCCATGCTTTGCACATCTCTACACTAACCAGTCAACAAAAAGGTTTATAATACTTTGCCTCACATACACTAGGTACTTAATAAATATTTCTTAGCTTATTTTTACATCCCTCCCTCTGGCAACCACTTCATCCTGTTGCATAACTGGGCTTATCAGGAGGAGACCAAAAGGGCTACAGTTAAGTAAAGCTGATAATAAAGGACCCACCCTAACATAACACACTAAGGAAACTATCTCCAACATCTGTGGACATAGTCTGTGTAGAAGAAAATGAAGCCTCTTGTGAAATGCAGAACTCTTCCAAGTAGGAATTCAAATCTGTCCATGAGAAACCCAAAATTCAGGTACAAATCCAAAACTCATAATTAAGATGCAAAAGACAACCACACAGGCCATTTCAGGACATTTAGTCTCATTATGTTCAAGGTTAATTTTACCTCTCACCAAACACTCATTCAACTAATTATTATCAGGCATTTCCTACATCCAAGGCACAAAACTTGGATTGCAGGCAGCAGGTATATGAAGTACAAAATTGATAAAATGTAACTCCTACTCTAAGAAAACACAAAAACTACTAAAACACAATGTAAGAATCCATTAGAGCCATAAAAGTCTTTCAGATAAAATGCTAGCCAGGTAGAGAAGTGGGAAAAATATGTGAGATAAGAAAACTTCCTAAAAGTGGTGGTATTTTAATCAGAACTGGAATGATGAGTAGGTAGTGAATATCTACAGAAAGAATATTTTTATCCCATACCATGTTTTGCTGTGCAGGACACATAATGAGAACTTTACTACTGGTCACATATTGTTGCTATAACAATTTACCACAAACTTAATTGCTTAAAACAGCATAAATTTATTGTCTTACAATTCTAAAGTTCATGTATGCAGTAAGTTTATCTGAGGTAAAATGAAAGTATTGACAGGCCTACATTCCTTCTGGAGAACCATGGAGAAAATTTATTTCCTTGCCTTTTTCTGCTTTTATTTTATTTTTTTAAAACAACTTAAAACATGATGTTTAATAAATTGAAACAACCATAGGATATCCTGCTTGTCCATATTGAAAAGCTTTTGAAACAGTAATTCTCTTAGACTCCTGGTGGAAATATAATTGGGACACCACTTTAAAAGGATGCTTTAGAAGTATCTGTCAAAACCTAATGTGAGTATGCCTTTCTTTTTTTTTTATTGAATGGTAACTATGTACATTAATGCACTTCTGGGGTACAGTATGGTGTTTTCACACACAATCTGAAACACTTCCATTAAAACTGGTTAACATAGCCTTCATGTCATTTCTTTTTCTGCTTTTAGAGGTCATATTTATGCCACCCTCTTCCTTCTGTCATTATTTCTCCTACTACTCTGATTTCCAGCCTCCCTCTTATAATCATCCTTGAGATTACCCTGGGCCCACTCAAATAATCCAAGACAACAATAATCAATATAGAGGGAAAAGACTTTTAAGGGATTCTTGGTGATAAAATATTTAGAACCAAAATATGAAATAATTAATACATATGATGATCTCTAAGGTCATCTCAATTTTAACATTCTATAATTTTTCTCATTTTTTATTAAAGTATAACTGTGTACACTTATGGGATACAATGTGCTGATTTGATATACAATATGGAATACTTACATCAAACTGATTGACATAATCATCACCTCACTTACTTATTTGTTGTGGTCAGACATTTATATTCTACTCTTAATAGATTTGAAATGAACCATTGAATTTTGCACACCAAGTGAGATCCCACCCAATACCCTCTGTCCTCCTGTCCTACCATCTCCCCTCTCCTTCCTCTTCCCTCCTTCTTTCTGGACTACAGTTATGTTTTATCATTCATATGAATGTGTAGGTGATTATATGTTGATTTCATAATACTATTGAGTACATTGTATACTTTTTTTTT
>NW_003852520.1:5242486-5243646 GCF_000181295.1 Otolemur garnettii
TGTGGTATATGTACACCATGGAATACTATGCAGCCATTAAGAAAGATGGAGACTTTACCTCCTTCATGTTTACATGGATGGAGCTGGAAAATATTCTTCTTTGCAAAGTATCCCAAGAATGGAAGAAAAATTATCCAATGTACTCAGCCCTACCATGAAACTAATTTATAGCTTTCATAGGAAAGGTACAACCCAATTTTAGCCCAGGAATGTGGGGAGAGGGGAAAGTGAGTGGAGGGGAGGGGGAGGGTGATTGGTGGGATCACCCCTATGGTTCCTCCTAAAGGGTACATGTGAATCTCTCTAAATGTAGAATATAAATGTCTTAACACAATAACTAAGAAAAACACATGAAGGCTTGTTAACCAATTGTATGAAAGTATTTCAAATTGTATACAGTAACAGTACACTGTACCCCATGATAGTAATAATGTACACTGTTATGATTTAATAAAAAATAAAATAAAATAAAATAAATCAAATGGATATTCTCTTTTGTTGTTGTTTTTGTTTGTTTGTTCATTTTTAAAAAATGGATATTTTCCAGCACATATGCCATACAAAGAAGTTGAAGCTTCATTTTATAAATGATAGGAAGCCAAAATGAAGGATTTTTGAATTGGAGTGACAATTTGATTTCTGATTTCAATTTTAGACAAATCACTCTAATAACAATATAAAAAAAATTTTAAAAATACATTGAAAATTCACATTAAATATCACTGATAATTTAATTAATTAAACAAATGACTAAGTAATCACATTGATAGAAAATCTTTGTCCTATAAGAACAGTCACAAGGACCCAGAGCCATGTCTTGTGAATAAGATGTGTGATCAAGTTGCAGAATATAACAAGGGCTAAAGATATAGTGGGGACTTAAAAAAATAATACAATAATATGATATTATTCTCCGCTGTTTAACTCTCTGAAGGTGATATTCAAAAAGCGATTCCCAACTGATATGATTATTGTTTAAAGATACATAGTCTATTCTGTATATTCAAAAACAGGCATACCACACACACCCCACGGGGGCCAGGGGAGGTGTTCCCTGCTCCAGGCTCCCAAGCTGGGCAGGCCTAGAACTGCTTGCTAGAGCCACACTCGCCCTGCAGGTGGTGGTAGAGGGATCTACCATTTTTGGAGGGCCCAGAACT
>NW_003852520.1:5249621-5253757 GCF_000181295.1 Otolemur garnettii
AAAAAAAAAAAAAAACAAAAACAGGCATACTAATCAGTCATATAGGAGTCACTCTGATCTGACAGTGGTTGAAGTAATCAAGAATTAGATTGTAGGTGAGCTATAACTGAGATGTTTTAGGTAAATATTCATATGAGCATAGAATATGTTCCAAAGATATTTGGTGAGGCAGCTCCTTAGGAAACCTTTGCCATAAAGCAGTTCATCTATAAATAGCCATTCTACAAATATTTATTGAACACCTACTATGTGCTCAGCACTGTGTCAGGTGCTAAAAAAAAACAATGGCGAACAAAACATATAGGTCCCCTTGTCCATATGTGACATAATAGGCAACAAAAATACATAAAAACCAATGCACAATTATATAGTGTCAGATAATTTTTAACACTCTAAAAAAAAAAAACAGATGTCTCTGGGCAGACAATAACAGAGGAGACCTACATTAGACTGAAATGTCAACATTTTATTCATGACAAGCCACCATTCACATAAGTTCAGCATCCTGGGCATATAGGATACTAAGAAAATAATCATTTCTCCAAGATAGAATTTATATTCAGGCTAGTTCTCAAATGTATTTAGTTTCTGGGATTAATGCAACTGTGAAACCAAGTGTTTCTTGAATCAATGAGCATTCCAAAAGGATCAGACATCCCATGCAATACACCTAGTGCCTCTGACCTCTAGTTACACCCACTTGGGTAGAAAATTATTCTCAAACTTTGAGTCATGGGAACGTCTTCCTAATCTTGTCATCCTAAAACTTGTATAGCAGTAGGGCTTTTATCAAACTGAACATAGATAATTTGTGGTGATTGCTAGTGCTTTTTTAACCACCCACGCAAATTATTTCACAAGCCATCCAAATACTTTTGAAAAATAAAGCTTATTGGGTCTGGAAGACATTTCAAGATCAGCATTTTATTGAAAAAACAAGTGTGAAGGTATTTTTTAAACATTCAGAGGGGGAGGAGCAAGATGGCCGACAGGTACCAGCTTCCCACAGAAGCTCCTGTCCAGAGGGAAGGATAAAGTCCAGAAAAAAACCAACAAAGTTGAAAACTAAGAGTCCAGCTGAGAGAGAAGAAAGGCATCTGCAGGACATCTCTGCTGAGGCAAGTTGCCATCTCCTAGAAAACAACCTACAGGTACATAATACATCTGGAAGGAAGGCTATCTGACCCCGCCCCCAAGAAAGGTGTGTTTTTTCTTTGTCTACTCCTGTGAGTTTCCTACAGTCTAGTGGTGAACTGAGAACTTATGGTCTTACCCCATCTGTGAGAGCTACAGAAAAAGGAGTCTACTCCTCTAGAGGAACCCTGTTGAGACTCTAAACACCCTCTAGCTAGGCAGAAAAATCAAACTAATGCTGCACAACCATTTTAAATTCCCAGTCCGCCCTTCCCCCCTTGCCTGCAGAGACAGTGAGAGGAGGCCCAAGAGTAGCATCCCCTCACCCACGGGGCCAAGCACCCTGTCCCAGCCCTGCAGCCGGAGAATGGCTGGAGCTGCGTGTTCCCCCAGGCTGCCACTCAGCCACCGCCCCTGGGCATCCCAGCGGGGAGCGCTGAGGATTATTCGACCAGCATTTCCTCCTAGGCTGCCGCCATTTGGCCGCAACCCCTTGAGCACCCGAGCAAGGCACCCCAGGATTATTTGACCCACGCCCCCATGCCTACCTCCACCCTCTCACACACCCCCACCCCCCCTAACCCGCACAGCTACCACTTCCCGGCCACTCATCGGTACCTGAGTGGTGGAGGACTGTTCTATCTGCATGGCTGCTGCTACTTGGCTGCTGCCCCAGGCACCGGATTGGGGCACACCGAGGACTGTGTGGGACACAGCTGCCGCCACTTGGCAACTGCTCCAGGGCACCTTAGTGAGGCTCGCCCAGGACAGTTTTACCCGTGTGTCCCCTGCATAACTGCGACTGCTCAGCCGCCAACCCCATCACTCAAGCAGGCACACGAGGACTGCTCCAATTGCGCGTCCCCCCTAGGCTGCTGCTGCTTGGCCTCAGCCCTCTGGGCACCCTAGTGAAGTACCCCAAGACTGTTTGACCCACATTTCCCCCATGCAGCTGCCACTTTACGGCTGTCCCGGGCACCCAAGTGGTGGAAGACTGTCCGATTTGCAGGGCGCCTGCTGCTTATCGCCGCTGCCCGCACCCAAGTGAGGTGTGCACAGGACTGTTTGAACCACGCTTCCTCTGTGTAGCCACTATTGCTCAGCCGCCAACCCCAGTCACCTGAATCAGGCCCACAGAGGACTGTTTGAACTGTGTGACCCCTAGGCTGCCGCTGCTTGGCCGCAGCCCCTTGGGCACACAAGTGGGGCGCCCCAGGACTGTTTGACCCACACAACCTCAACACAGCTACTGCTTTGCAGCTGCCCCCAGGCACTCAAGTGGCAGAGGACTGTTTGACCCAGGTGGCTGCCGCAGCTTGCCCAGCGCCCCCAGACACCTGAGGGGGGCACCCCTAAGATTGTTTGACCCGGTTGGTCACCCCCTGGGCACCTGTGCAGGGAGCACCCAGGACTGTTTGACCTGTGTGGCTGCCACTGATTGGCAGCTGCCCCAGGGAACCTGAGAGGTGTGCTCCCAGCACTGTTCCACCGCATTGCCCGTGGCTGCCACCGCTGGGCCACTGCTCCCCAGACACCCAAGTGGGACGCCCTGAGAACTGTTTGACCAGCACGTTCCCCTGCAGCAGCTGCTGCTCCCCCTAGGCTGCCACCGCTTGGCCGCAGCCCCCTGGGTGCCCAGGCTTGGCCGCAGCCCCCTGGGCACCCAAGCTGGGCGCTCAGAGGACTATTCAACCTGTGTGTCCCCCGCAGCTACCGCTGCTTGGCCACTGCCTCCTGGACACCTGAGCAGGGCACCCCAGGACTCTTTGAGCTGTGCACTCCCTGCGCACCTGCCACCTCATGGCTACTCCCAGGCACCAGAGTGGCAGAGGACTTTTCGACCCGCTCGGCTGCTACCACTTGGCCACAGCCCCCAGATTCCCGAGTGGGACACACCTAAGACTGTTTGCCCGGCTAGGTCACCACCCCTGAGTACCTGAGCAGGGCGCACCCAGAACTGCTAGACCTGCGCAGATGCTGCTGATTGGCAGCTGCCCCAGGGAACCTGAGGGGGTTCTCCCAGCACTGTTTGACCCACACGGCCCCTGTGGCTGCTGTCACGCCCCAGACATCCAAGTGGGGTGCCCTGGGGACTGTTTGACCCTCGCATCCCCCTGTGGCTGCTGCTGCTTGGCCATCATACCTGGGGCACCTGAACAGCCCCCCAAGGACCATTTGACCTGCACCAGATGCACTGAGGACTGTTTGAGGAATGCATATCCTTAGGCTGCCGCTGCTTGGCCACAGCCCCTTGGGCACCCAAGCCGGGCACCCTAAAGACTGTTGAACCCGCGCACACTCCTGCAGTGGCTGCCACGTGGCCCCAACGCCCTGGGCACCTGAGCAGGCACCCTAAAGACTGTTTGACCAGTGCATCCCCCTCCAGTGCCTGCCGCTTGGGTATTCACCAGTGGCAGCCACAGGCTGAAGGGTTTTGGGATAGTCTCCAAACGGTGCAAACTCACCATAGGGTAGAATCAGTGGAAAAACTGTGGTAACCAGAAAACCAGAGTAGATCAAGTCCCCCAAAGAAGGATGGCAAAGAAGCATTTGAAGATCCCATCCACAAGCAAATGGCTGAGATCTCAGAAATTGAGTTCAGAATTTGGATAGCAAATGAGATTTACAGAATGAAAGAAAATAAGCAATTAGAATTTCAAGAAATTATTCAAAAGATATCTCAAGAAATCATTCAAAAGATGTCTCAAGAATTCAACGATTTCAAAGATAAAATGACCAAAGAGTTTGAAACACTGAGGCAAGAGGTAGCAGCCCTCAAGGATCTGAAAGATACGGTGGAATCCCTTGAAACAGAGTGCAACACACAGAAGAAAGGATCTCTGACATTGAAGACAAAGCTTTTGAAGAAACTCAGGAGCGCAAAGACCAAAAAAATGGAGATTAAAAATGGATCTTACTCTCAGAGAGCTCTCAGATAACTCGAAGAAAACTAATATTTGCCTTATAGGAATCCCTGAAGGTGATGAAGTTGCTTCACAAAA
>NW_003852520.1:5257752-5280219 GCF_000181295.1 Otolemur garnettii
TGAGGAGGAGGGAGAGGGGAGGGGGGAATGGGTGGAGGGAGGGGGACTGGAGGGATCACTTCTGTGGTTTATCTTACAAGGGTACAAGTGAACCTTTCTAGGAGTAGAATATGAACATTTTGGCACAATAACTAAGAAAATGACATGAAGGCTATGTTAACCAGTTTGATGGAATGTTTCAAATTGTATGTGAAAACACCACACTGTACCCCAGAAGTGCATTAATGTACATAGTTACCACTCAATTAAAAAAAAAAACATTCATAAGGACCCTCTATTAAGTAATACAAAAGCAGTAAGGTAAGTAATGGTCCCCTAAGATCATGCACTGGAGTTTGAGACTTTTTAAAAATAAAGCACAATATAACAACATAAAAGATTTTTTCTTTGTTCTAATATAATCCTGAAAGTATGTTGCTAACAGCTATTCATTAGCCAGTCAATAATAACTTGGGAAGTAATGATTTAATCCCATTTTTAATGAATTGGGATGCAAGCAGTAGCATTTGAATCTTAGAAACCAGTACCACTGAAAGTCCTATAAAGCCAATATCTGCAATCCTCTCCAACTCTGAACCACAGGAACTTCCAAATTAAACTTCACATACAAGTGTTTGATACAAGTAAAGCAACATGTATTTATCAGGCTAAGTCAGCTTTGAACCTATGGGCCCTAAATGTCAGCATCTCCATCCATAAAATGAAACAATTCTTAGCTCTCAGCCTTTCATTCAACTAGTTCAAACAACTCTAGACACTACTTTTTACTCATTTTATCATTATAATTGGTAACTATCAGATGCATCAAGTCCCTAGGCTGATTTATTAGCACCATATCAAACCAATATTTTTATTTATATTTTGTAGATTGGACTTCCACTCCAGAGGAAATTATTTGTTTTCAGGACTAACATCTGGAATGAACATTAAACTTACTATAAGGAATTTGGTTTTCACAGAATGTGAAATTAAGCATTTAAAAAGAATGAAGTTAGTTACAAGACAGATTGGGTTTTATTTTTCAACCATCCCCAAAGCCATCAAACAGTGAGAGAAACTGGAGCTTTCCTCTTGTGCTGAAGTCATCAATGCCATACTGGCTCCCTGCCAGCATTGTAGGCTCAGGTTAGCCTACCTCTCTGATTCCCTGTTGCCCACTCTCCCTCTCAATGCTTATAGAAATATGAAGAAAATATCCTCCAGCCCCAGGAGTGGGTGTGGGAGCAATGTTATGGGAAGAAGAGAAGTAGGGATTCTTTTTTGTACTGAATAAACTAAGCAACCACAAAAGGACCCCAAGGCTTTCTGACTTAAAAGCCTTTATGTTAATAGCCAAACCATTTCCAAACTCAGTCAATTCTATCCTCACCCTATTGGCAAATAAAACCCTTTCACCAAAGCTCAAAGAGAAGTTCATGAAAAGTACATTTTGCAATAATAGGCAAGTCATCCAAGCCTAGCCCTCAAGGAATTTTTATCAAAATATACTACTGTGGCTTAACAATGCTACAGGCACATGGACAATGTCATGCTAAACACAAAATAGAAATAAATATCCCTTATTAAGCTCTTAATGTGTGCTAGACTTTACTATACGTGATTAATATGCATCATTACTTTTTTCCAGTAACATAATTGTTTATTATTATCAAGTATAATCTGCTATACATAGTTGTATATGCCGTACTTTAATACAAATGGCAGCATAGTAAGTTTCTTTGCACCAGCATCACTATAAAACATGTAAGTAAGACATTTAGGAAATACAGTGTTATGATGGCTATGATATTATTAGGTGATAGTAATCTCCTTTTTAAATCACAGATTAACATAAGGGTACAAACAATTAGGTTACATTGTTTGCATTTGTTAGATGAAGTTCAAGTTGTAGTTGAGCCCTTCACCCAACAGTTGTGCCATATACCACTATATTGTGCCCATTAGGTAGGAGCACACAAATCCTACTCTCTCCTTCCCTCCCTATCTCCTCCCTCTCATTCCCACTTTAATTTAATTGTGTTTTTCTCTGGCATGAACATGTAGTTTGACATCTACTGGTTTAATATTAACATTGAGTACATGGGATACTTGTTTTCCATTCTTATGATACTTTACTAAGGAAAATATTCTTCAAATCCATCCAGGTTAATATAAAAGATGTAAAATTTTCATCTTTTCATGGCTGAATAGTATTCCATGGTATACCTATACATAAAACAGTGTATTAATCCATTCAGGGGGTTATGGACACTAGGGTTGATTCCACATCATGCCTATTCTAAATTGAGCTTTAATAAACATTATAGTGAAAATATCCTTGTGGGAAAAATTATTTTTTTGTTTTTGGGTAGACATCTAGTAATGGGATTGTGGAATCAAATGAGAGGTCTACTTTTAGCTCTTTGGGGATTCTCCATACTTCTTTCTAAAAAAGCTGTATTAGTTTGCAGGCACTCCAACAGTGGAAAAGTGTTCCATTCTCTCTACATTCACATCAGAATCTACAGCTTTGGGAATTTGTGATGTGGACTATTCTCACTGCTGTTAAGTGATATCTCAAGGTGGTTTTGATTTGCATTTGTCTGATGATTAGAGATGATGAGCATTTTGTCTTTGTTTTTTGGACATTCAGCTGTTGTCTTTGGAGAAGGTCCTATTCATGTCTTTTGCCCAATAATAGAATTGTTTACTCTTCTTATTGGGTATTTTGGGTTCTCTGTAGATTCTAGTTATCAGTCCTCTGTCAGATTTGTAGCATAAAAATATTTTCTCCCATTCTGAAGGTTGCTGTATGCTTTAGTTGTTGTACCCTTAGCTGTGCAAAAGCTTTGTAGCTTGATGATGTCCCACTTATATATTTTAGCGTTGCTGCTGTAACAAATGGGGTCTTCTTCATAAAGTCTTCCCTTAGGCTGATATGATAAAGAGTCTTTCCCACACTTTCTTCTAGAGTTTTTACCATTTTGTGCCCTAAAGTTAAATGGTTTTCATGGTGAGTCAATTTTTCTAAGTGGTAAAGGTATGAGTCCAGTTTCAGTCCTCCACATGTAGCTAACCAGTTTTCCCAGAACCATTTATTAAATAAGGATTCTTTTCCCAATGTATGCTTTTGTTTGGTTTATGGAAAGTCAGATGGGGATATGCAGCTGGTTTCATCTCTAGATTCTCTATTCTATTCCATAGATCTATGTCTCTATTTTTGTGCTAGTACCATGCTGCTTTGATCACTAACGACTTATAGTGTAACCAGAGGTGTAGTAAGGTGATGCCTACAGATTTGTTTTTATTTCATAAGGTTGGGTTGTCTATACACGGCTTTTTTTTCTGGTTTTATATGAAATGAAGTACAATTTTTTCAAGCTCTTCAAAGTGTGACATTGATGCTTTAATAGAGATTGCATTAAATCTGTAGATTTCTTTGGATAGTATCGACATTTTTAACAATATTGATTCTTCCCAACCGTGAGTATGGTATGTTCTTCCATTTGTTAATTTCTTCTGCTGTTTTTTTTTCCCAAGGTTTCATAGTTGTCAATATAGAGGTCCTTCACATCATTTGTTAGGTATATTCCTAGGTATTTCATTTTCTTTGAAGATACTGTGAAAGGTATTGTGTCTTTGATTTAATTCTCAGCTTGACTGTTATTGCCATACATGGAAGCTACTGATTTGTGGACACCAATTTTATTTCCTGAGACATTACTGTATTTCGTAATCACTTCCAGAACCCTTGTGGTTAAGTCCCTGGGGGTTTCTAAGTTTAAGATCACAACATCATCAAAGGGAGAGTTTTTATCTCCTCTGTCCCCATTTGAACACCCTTGATATCCTTCTTTTGCCTGATTGCATTGGTTAGAACTTCCAATAGTATGTTGAATAGTAGTAGCAATAGTGGCCATCATTGTATAGCTCTAGTTTTAAGTGGAAATGCTTTAAGTTTTACTCAGTCAACATGATATTGGCTGTGAATTTCTTGTAGATGGCTTCTAGCAGTTTAAGAAATGTCCCATCTATGACTATTACGTGTTCTTGTCAGAAAAGAATGGTGAATTTTCTCTAATGCTTCTTCTGCATCTATGAGAAGATCATATGGTCTTTGCTTTGGCTTCTATTTATATGATGAATTACATTTACAGATTTATGTATGTTAAACAAACCTTGAACCACTGAGCTAAAGTCAATCTGATCATGATGTGTAATTTTTTTTTAACGTGTAACTGTGTTCTCTTTGCTAGGATTTTATTAAATATGTTCGCATTGATATTCATAAAGGATACTTTCCTGTAGTTTCCCTTTTTTGTTCGGTCCTTTCTTGATTTCAGTGTGAGGGTGATATATGCTTTATGGAAGGAGTTAGTGAGGGTATTATCCTTCTCAATGTTTTGGAATAGGTTTTTCAATATAGGTATGGGCTTCTCTTTGAAGTTTTGGTAGAATTTTGCTGTTAAGCCATCTGGTCCAGGATTTTTCTTTGTTGTAAGACTTTTTTTCTGTTGTTGCAATTTCAGTACTTTATATTGATCTGTTCAAAATTAACTAGTTCTTTCTGGTTGAGTTTAGGGAAGGGTGGCAATCCAAATATTGGTCTATGTGCTCCACATTGTCAAATTTGGGGGCAGAAAGCTTTTTGTAGTAACCAATGATGATCTTTTATATCTCTGTGATATCTGTTGTTATTTCTCCTTTTGTTTCTGATTGGGGTTATTAGAAACATTACTATTCTTTTTCTAGTTAACCTAGATAAGGATTTCTTGATTTTATTATTCTTTTCAAAGAACCAATTTTTTGTTTTGCTAATCTTCTGAATGGTTTTTATGTTTTCAATTTCATTTAATTTTAATCTAATTTATTTCTTTTCTTCTTCTAGGTTTTGAATTAGATTGCTCCTCCTTTCCCAGTTCCTTAAGATGACTCCTTAGGATGCTGATTGTGCCCTTTCTGTTTTTTCGATGCGTACATAATGAGATAAATCTGCCTCTTAAGACTGTCTTTCCAGTATCTCACTGGTTTGGTAAGTTGTGGTTTCATTGCCATTTTGCTCTAGAAATAAAATTATTTCATTCTTCATCTCTTCCTTGACCCCACTGTAATTCAGCACAAGATTGCTTAGTTTCTATGACTTTGTTTTGGGATGAAGATTTTTCTTAGAGTTGAGTTCTACTTTTATTCCATGATGTTCTGAAAACATGTAAAGTATAATTTCTATTCTTTTAAATCAGTTGAGATTTGATTTGTGCACTAAGGTATGATAAATTTTGGAAAATGATCTATGGGCTGACAAGAACATATACTCAGTTTTATTGTGGTGGAATGTTCTGTATAAGTTTGTTTTGTTTTGTTTTAAAGTGTGTCTAAGCCCATTGCTTCTTTCTTTACTTTCTGCTTGGAGGATGTGTCTAGTTCTGTCAGAAAGGTATTGAAGTCCCAAGTTATTATAATGTTGCAAGATATCATATTGTTCATCTAGGATTCATTTATATATCTGGAAGGAGTTAAGTTAGGTACATAGATACTTAAGTTGAAACGTCTTCTTATTGTATTTTTCCCTTAATCAGTATTTATTATTCATCTTTTTTTCATTCTTCATTTTTCTTGATTTAAATACCAAGGTATCAGCAAAAAGGATGGAAATTCCTGATTTTTTTCTGACTTCTATTTGCCTGAAATATTGTTTTGCAACCCTTCTCCCTCAGTCTTGTTTTTCTGCTTGGAGGTTAGATGTGTTTCCTGAAGACATTATATACTTGGCTTATGGCTTTTTATTCAGACAGCCAGGCTGTGCCTCTTCAGTGACAAATTCAAGACATTCACATTTAATGAGAGAATTGATAAATATTGTGGAGTTCTCTTCATCTTGGTTTGTGGAAAGCCATTGCTTGGTTTTATCACTAGCATCTTTCTGGAAGCTAGGCTTTGTCCTTTAGGTTCTGAGTGCCTTTACTTTGATTAAGGCCCATTGTGATGGTCAGGGTATAGAATACATCTGACTACTTCCTGCACAGCTTGTCTTGTGGTGAATTTCCTAAGTGCTTGCTTGTCAGTAAAAATATTTGATTTTTCCATCAAATAGGAAACTTATTTTAGCAGGATACCAAATCCTGGGCTGAATTTTTTTTTAAGAAGATTAAAGACAGATTACTACTCTTTTCTGGCTTGAAAAGTTTCCACTGAAAAGTCTGCTGTCACCCTGATGTTTTTCCCCTTTTAGTCAAGAAATTGTTTACACCTGGTTACTTTTAGAATTTTCTTTTTCAGTTTGACTTCAGCCATGTTAATTACAATGTGTCTAGGAGATGCTTTGTTTGAATTGAGTCATTCTGGGATTCCATAACTATCTAGTATCTGAATTTCTGGGTCTCTCACAATGCTTGAGAAATTCTCTACCATGATGTCTTGAAGTAGAGATTCCATGCTTTGGGGACTCTCTTCTTCCCCTTCAGGGATCCATATTATTCCTATGTTTGTGTGCTTCATTTAGTCTCATATCTCTCTAAAGATTGCTCTGCTTTTGCTCTCTTCTTTTCACCTCTTTGAATTATCTGGTTAGTTCAAAAGTCTTTTCTTTGATTTCTGAGATTCTTCCCTCCCCATTTCTACTCTATTGTTGAGATGCTGTACCGTGTTTTGAAACTCCCTATATGCCTCTTTGTTTCTTAAGCTCTCATATATTTTTTGTAATTATTTCCAGAACCTTGGTGGCTTTGTCTTTAATTTCATTGGCTTCTTGAAACAGATTTTGGACTTCTTTTTGGATGTCTTATCTTCAATTCCATTCATCTTATTTGCCATCCATATTCTGAATTCTCTGTCACTTCACTTCAATAATTCTTTATAGATGATATTTTCAGCTGTATCTCTTTTGTCATCTCTTGAGGGAGATGATCTGCTCTAATTTTTCATGTTGCCAATATTCTCCTGCTGATTCCTCCCCATGTGTCCCATGTGTGTTTTCAATTTATTCACTTATTGATTTTTTTTTAAAAAAATTTAAGCTAGAATGTTAGAGTTTCCCTGAATTGCTGAGAGATATTCTTTTTTTTTTTTTAGAGAAAAAAAAGTCTCACTTTGTTGCCCTCTGTAAAACATTGTCATGTCATAGCTCACAGCAACTTCAAACTCTTGGGCTTAAGCGATTCTCTTGCCTCAGCCTCCTTAGTAGCAGGGACTACAGCTGCCCACCACAATGCCCAGCTATTTGCTGCTCTTGTTTGTTTGTTTGTTTGCTTAGCAGGCCTAGGTTGGATTTGAGGCCCTCAGCCCTGGTGTTCATAGCTGGTGCCCTAACCACTGAGCTATGAACATTGAGCCATTGAGAGATATTCTAATTGGATTCTCTTAGGCAGCCCCCAGGAGGCAGCCGGAGCATAAGCCAACCAAGTGGCACACCTAGCTGCTGTCAATAATGATGTTTAACTGGCTATGGAGAACTTTGGATGTCAAGTCAGGTGAGCTAGTGATGGCCCTGGCTGCCCCAAAGCACAGAGATCACCACACCCCTTTTTGGACTTGCCAGCTCCAAGTGGCAGCTTCTTGTTTCTCCAGCTACTCAGCAGGTATGGCTGCCTTTTTTTAGTACTAATGTGATGTCTAATCCTAGAGCAGTGGTTCTCAACCTGTGGGTTGCAACATTTTTGTAACAATGAAAATATATCTTGCATATCAGATATTTAGATTATGATTCATAACAGTAGCAAAATTATAGTTATAAAGAAGCAACGAAAATAATTGTATGGTTGGGGTCACCACAACATGAGGAACTGTATTAAAGGGTAGTGACATTAGGAGGCATTAGGAAGATTGAGAACCACTGTCCTAGAGTCTGGTGTTGAGATCAGTGAGCTCTGCAAGTAAAGCTTGGCCCAATCCTTCTAGGACCTGCCAGAGCAAAGCAGCTGGTTGTTACACAGATATCCAGATCACCAGTGATTTGGAGATATTTGGGTACTAAAACAGGCTGACTTATATAGGTTTCCAGGGTTCTATGCATGGAGTTCACCTTGTTCCTTCCAGGACTTTTCTGAGCAATGCAGCAGCATGTTGTTATAGGGTTCACTAGGGTTTTAAGGTCATCTAGAAACTAAAGCTGGCATGCTGGAATCAGATCCAGAGGCCCCAGGATGTGGATCTCACCACTCTTCTTCACCACTGACTATTTAAATGAGCTCCTGCTGATACACATAGCCTTTCCCACATACAGCCTCCCAAAGCTCCCTTTCTGGACTGCAGAATATGCAAATCCCATTAGGACCTGTTTGGTGGCGTTGGGGGAAGGACCTCCAGGTGATGTTCCTAGGTGGAGGGTGGCTCCTGGATAGCAAGTATAAGCGTTCCAGGCAAAGTGGCAGCCCTGCCATGACCAGTACAAAAATATTGTGGCTTTTATCAAAGTGTCAGCCCCATCCCCATCAGATTCAATTGGCAGTTTTCGCCAAACAATCAACCCTGCCCATGACAGATATGAAAAACCATGGCTTTCTCCTGCCATTGGGGAGGGGAAACTGCAGCTTGCTGTATACTTACCAGGATTTCCTACAGTGGGATCACCTGAGGCTAGACCTTTACCCTCCAATCCAATAAGATTGGAGCTGGGGGCAGAACCTCCAGGAGGAGTCTGTGGGGTACAGATGCTGAAGCAAGTCACTCCACAGGATGGGGAAAGTATCCCTCCCAGTAGGAGGTAGACCTGGCTGAGACCCTCCTTGCCAATATCAGTGTAGTTGGGCCACAATTTTCTCCTGGACAGTGAGGGACAGGGAGCTCCCAGTTTCCTGAACTACATAATGCAGAGGACCCTCTGAGTTTCCATTAGATCTACTGTTGGGGCAGGACCTGTATCCCTTTCCCCCTGTAGCTAACTGTGGATCTCACTGGTTGATGATGACAGATTAGCCTCTGTCATGCTTGATTCTGGGGTCACTATGGGGGCTAGGTAGAGTCCAAGCTCCTTCTCCACTCTTGTGCCTGGAGGTGGGACAGCCCTTCTAGCTGTCTGAGCCAGGCTAGCATTCTCAACTCACTAGCACAGAGACAAGCATGTCTAAGCAGCAGAAAATCTGTTCAGTAACTAAAGAAAAAAAGTGGGATGGGCCATGACCACAAGGCAGCTGAAGCTAAAATTGTTTACTATTCTGCCAGGAGGAGGGAGCCCCATAGAATAATATCTCTAGGTACAGGATAACTGGGTCTCTGGTGGCGCTCTCCCATGAGGTGCAAGATTCTGTGGTTTTTTGCTTGGAGAAAGCCTCCTGGGTAAGGGAGGAGTACCCCTTATCCTTCTATTTAGTTCTGGCCTCCTTTGAGTCTGGTTTGCTCCAATAACTGTCCTCAGTTATCTCCCCTCCTCTTTCTCATCCTTGGCCTTATAGTTTGTCTCAGTGGGGTTGCTGAGCACCTTAATTTCTTCTCCCTGTGATCTACCCCCTGCAAATTTCAACTGCTTCAAGTTCACTTCAGTCCAATGTTCCCTCTTCTGGATGGGAGCTTCTGATGAAAGCTGCCTCTAGTCAACCATCTTGCCACACCCTCCCCCATGCATCATTTCTTATAATTTTCATAACAACCCTACAAGTTAAACACTATCAGTGCTCACATTTTACAGATTAGGAAAAAGAGGCACAGAAATGTAAAATGATTTGCCCCAGGTCACACAACTAGTAAATGACAAAACTAGGTTTTGATCTGAAGCACACTGATTCCAGATCCCACCTTCTTTCCCCCTTCCCACCTCATCCTTCTTAGTCACTATGGTATTATGTCTCTTTACCTACCTACAGAGGCATCAAAATACTTCAGTACATATACTAATAAGTAAATTTAGAGTATCTTTTCTACTTAAAATGAGGAAAATTAATCTAATCTTTCACTCCTACCTTGTCCTCTTTTCTCTTCCCTTAGTGTGCTTTTCCCTTTGCAATTTCTTTCTGTCATTGGTATGCCCTGTCTTTTGATGAAAACTTCTTTCTACTTTCTGTTCCTGAACTTGAACACCTGTGTTGACTTTTCTTGATGTCTTAATTCCCTGCTGATATCAATGTGTTTTATAAAAATTGATCAATATTCCTTGTGTGGCTTTATGTGTTTTTAAAGTTAGCACCCATCCTTGCCTTTTGTGACTTCTATTTCTTAATTGACAAACAATAATTGTACATGTTCATGAGGTACATACTGATGTTTTGATACATGTAATGTATAGTGATCAGATCAGGGTAATTTTTACTATATCCACATTCTCAAACATTTATCATTTCTTTGTGTTGGGAGCATTCAATATCCATCTTCCAGCTATTTGACACTATATACTATTGTTAACTACAGTCATCTTACAGTGGTGTAGTATACCAGAACTTATTCCTTCTATCTAGCTGTAATTTTTATTCTAGACAATAAGTCTCTTCCTATCCCACTTCCCTCTACCTTTCCAAGCCTCCAGTATTCTCTGTTCTACTTTTTACTTCTATGAGATAAGCTATTTTTTTGTTGTTGTTGTTGTTAAATTATAGCTGTGTACATTAATGCAGTCATGGGGTACAGTGTGCTGGTTTTATATACAATTTGAAATATTTTCACCAACTGTTTCTCATAGCCTTAATGGAATTTTCTTAATTATTGTGTTAAGACATTTATATTCTACATTTAGAAAGATTCACATGTACCCTTGTAAGATGTTTTTTAGCTTCCACATACAAGTGAGAACACTCAGTGTTTAACTTTATGTCCCTGGCTTATTTTACTTAACACAATGCCCTCCAATTTTATCAATCTTATCTTAAATGACAGGATTTCATTCTTTTGGGAGGCTTAATAATTTTCTATGGTGTATACATACCACCTTCATTGCCTGTTGCACTTCTTACTAGCTGGCACTATACAACTTTTCTTATGAATGAACCTATGAACATATTACCCATAACCTTTTCCAATTTTAGTCATGTGGGTCAGACAACACTTTTTCACAAGGTGCTGAAATAAGCATCTGTGCACATAAGCGCCTGTTGTATCTAAAAATAAACATTAGCACTCCACATTCTATGCCACATCTCAGTTTATTTAGAGTACTTAATCAATAGAGCTATATTGTACCTGATTCTTCCCTTGGTGGTTAGTAAATACACTATTATAAATCTATGTAAGGAATTTCTTCGCTGAATACTTAAGGAATATCGAGTCAAAAGTTGAATCCTTATGTTTATCTAGCTGAATAACCCCCACCTGGGCAGGCAGCTAGAGGTCATGACGAAAGGTCCTGCTATTTAAAAATCCATACTTTTAAGGTAAATATATAGAGCTACTCCTAAGTCGTAGTCTAGACATTACTTCCCAGCATATATAAAAGCCATGTTTACAATATATCATGGTGGCTCCAGTAACTGTCCTCAGTCTCTCCCCTCCTCTTATTGTCATAAGGTTTGACAATATGTTTGAATTTTAATTCTGGCTTTACCATTTATTGACTGTAACCTTGGTCAAGACATTTTATCTTCCTAGACCTTAGTCTTCTCACCTATAAATAGGGATAATAACAGTGTCTATATCTGTTAAATGACATATTGTATGCAAAATACTCATACGTTATTTGGTATGTAGTAAGCAACCAATAAATGGTAGTTATCAGCTACCATACAACCTCTAAGTTCTGCAGAAGTATTATACCTTGTAGATTTATGAAACAGGGCATAGATAGGCCTGAGAGTAACCTGTGTGTCATCAATAGCTACAAAGAATATCTTAGGTCTCTCTTAAGGTAAAAGAAAACACTGAAGCCTCTGTGTTCAGTAGAATGGTCCCGTCCCATTCAAGTTGATGTCAGGATAGATAAGCACACATTTTGGCATTTGAAATAAAAAGCAGGAGGATGAAATTATAAGAGTGAGCACAAATGACAAAATGCTCTTAATGTTCCTTGTAATGAAGCAGAATCAAAGTGGATCATTAAAGTCTTTCACTGGGAAATCAAGTAGTTCTCATATTAACACATGCAAAACAATGACAACTTTGGCATGACTTTAGAATGAAAATGTAAATGGCAAAATGCAAATGCCAAGAAAAAAAATCAGTTGCCTTATTTTTTCATTATTAATGTTTTTCCTTTGTCTACTGAATTCTCGAGTTGTTTTATTTAAATTCAGTGTTTGCATGTAATGTTGCCTGTGCTTGGCATTCATCAATAAAAATGGTTCAGCAAAACAAAAACAAAATCGAGTAATTATGGTTATAGCTACAATGTTTGTTAAGACTTATAAGCAGACAATAGAAATGGTTGCTTAATCACTGGAATTCAAAAGAAAAAAATTTCCCCATTACCCTTTTGTTGAACCTGACCCTGTGAAATATAATTTCAGCTGAATGAGCCAATACATATGGGTGTCTCCTTTTAAAAAGTTTTTAAGAGTTCAAAATAGATTTTCCAAAGTGAATTTGGTGCTGATGAGTTTTGTTCATTGGTAAATACTGTCTACCAGGCTCCAAGTGCCAATGCACAAGACAGGTGAAAATATAATAGTAAGTGGTGTGATAACAGCTTCCTCACCATACCTTATTAATTCCAAGATGCACTCGTGTAGGTGTTAAGTACTTTCTTGTGCCTCTTACTAAAATATTTCAGGATATTTTGAACAGATATACCTCAGAGGTGATAAAGAAACCAGATGTAATTTACTGCAATATAATGCAATGGCAGTCTATGTGTTGGGGAATCAGCAAAGAACCCCATAGATGTGACTCATAACTTCATAGACTTTACAGTCTGGTAAATGTGGATAATAAAAAAGTAAACAATAAATATAATTATTCTGAGCTGTGAATAATGCAATGAAGGAAATATACTAGGGGGTCCATTGTGACAACTTCCTAAGGGAGAAGAAATGTTCCTAGGAAAGACTGAGTCCACTGGAGAAGGCTTCTGGTTTCATCATTTCAAGGATGAGTTGACCACCTTGAGGCATGAAGACTAATGGCCCTTGGAAGTTCAGCCCTGCTACTATACCTACTTATAGCATTTAATTTACCAAAGAAAAACTTACAAAAATAAAAAAACAATATGTCAACATGTCCTCTTTTATTTCATATGACTCATGGAAAAGAATAAGCTTAGAGCTTTTCTTTCAGGATCGTTGCTGTTTAATTTCACAAACATTCTCTTATTCCCACATCACAGGAAAAAAACATAAATAAAGGTACCAATCTACAATCACTCAATCATTAATCATGTTCACTCATGCCTCCCACATTTCCTCCACTCCTTTCAAAATAGAAACAGTCTAGATTATGTAAATCTTTCTTGTTCCAGTTATTTCTCATTTCAGTAATCATTTCTATTGCTGGACTCCGTTTTTAATTTATTCTCTTCATTTTTTTTAAGGAATACCAAACAAGAATTAAAACATCCCAAGGTATTACTTTACTTTCTGCAGCAGAAGAGTCTTTATTACATTGCTGACAGGATTCCATGAAAATGTTAGAGTGTAATCATTCCTGTTATTAACCAGTCCTGGATCTGGCCAGCACAGCACAAAGGAACAGAGGAAAGTCTTGAGTAGGCAATGCATCTGTTTGGCTGCTATAAGGAAGGAAGCTTCTGAAAGACCTTGCCCTTGTTGTACTTGTTGCTATTGTCAACAGTCTTGCTTTCAAAGGGCTGTTTGTGGTGGTGGTGGCAGTTTGATTCTTGGTGAAGTAAAACGATCAAATTCAGACAAATCCACGATGTTATATAAAACCATGGTAATTTATCAACTTCAGGCAGATTTCCTGGCATTCACACAAGGTCATTGTCCCAGATCAAGCCCTGCTCTGATCTCCTCTGAACTCTGTCAAAAACAGGGACCATGTTGTTTATTACCATCATTCCAGGAAAGTACAGCTTTTTCTCAGTCTTCTCCTCCTGCCTGTATGTCAAAGTAGTTTATTGATGCTATTGTTTATACCATAGCAAGTCAATAGCTTCTTATCCAAAAAAGCTGCTGTAACTGATATAAGGGCTGAGGGAACGAAAGTACTATATAAAACGGAGAAAAACTATGGCTCTTCCACTAACTTTTGGGATATAGAAAATGACAGATCGTTCTTTGATGAATCCAAGAAATATGACTGTCAGAGTACATTGTTCTTTTCCCCTTCTCAAAATTATTTGAGATTTGAAAAATATAGAATAGACACTCAAGCCTAACATCTCAGCATTTTAGGAGATTGAGGCAGGAGTATCACTTGGGTCCAGGAGTTCAAAACTAACCTGGACAACAAAGTGAGACCCAATCTCTGTAAAAAACTTAAAAATTGTCCACATGTGTTAGTGCACCCTATATAGGAGGGAAGATCACTTAATCCCAGGAGTCCAAGGCTGCACTGAGCTATGATTGTACCATTGCACTCCACCCTGAGCAACAGAGTGAGATTTTACCTCAAAAAAATGAAGAAAGAAAAAGAAAAGCATAGTCAGAATAATGACTCATTTCTACGTAAACAAAGTTATAAACAGATAACTCATGTTGTTTTGTGGAAATATTTTCTCCTTTCTGTTGTTGTTCTTTAAAAAGAAATTAAACAAAGAGATATTCTTCAAAATGTGTCTGGCAATAGATATGGATCTCTAAGGATAGGTATAAAAGAAAAGGGTTTATTCAATGGGATTTCTAAACTATAGGGCAAGTTCTGACATTTCAGCAAGGAGCTATTAAACTCCAACTGTGTGCTCAATAAGTTGGTCTTTGAGTAATGTGTTCTTAACAGCCTTCCTTAATCTTTGTTCCTTCATCTATACAAGAGAGTGGGGAATACCCTTGGTGCTATTATCTTGCAGTATACTAAATTCCCATACTGTTTGGTATTGAAAGCAAGTTGAAATTATATTTCTCACATAAACCACCCATTGGGATTTATGTATATCATGAAGTTTCTACAATTCTTCCTTAACAGTGTCATTGGTTATAAAGAGAATACTATTTGAACTACACTGGTAAATGGTACTCTCTATATTCATATTCCAAATAAATATAAGCATCTCCCCCAGGTAAAAAGCCAATTAATCAGCCACTCTCCTTATGTAATCAGACCCTGTTGAATGTGCCCTAAGAATCAATGAAGGAAAGACATTTTCTCATCTCAATTCCCACAATATTCATCAAATTATGAAGTTGATGATGTAAGGAAGATCTGTACAAGGCTCCTTTTTGCCTTTCTAAAAATGCATGTGCTTTTATAAAGAGCTGAACAGCATGCCAGCCTAAGAATACAAGAAACAGGGAAGCTCTGAATGGTCTTTTGAAAGCCTCTCCTTTTAACCAAAAAGCTAAATTGATGAAAAATAGAAATGTGGGGACACATGCCTACTAGGATATTAATAGAATTACCCAACAAACAGCAGAAGCAAATTTCACAGGAATCAGGAATGAAGAGATTAACAACCAGTCAAGAGATTATTGACTTCTAATGCAAAACAGTTTCTGGCATACTAATCAAGTATTTAGGTTGATCATAAGGTCATCAAAGAAGTGGCTTGGGAAAGCCCTTCCCAAAGGCTCTCCAAAGAAATGATTAAAATAATAAGAATATTTCATATCATTTGAATAAAAAATTCTTAATAGAAGATGGTGGCCAAGTAACAGCTTCCTTGCAACTGGGCACAGTGAGACTGGACAGAGAAGAATCCAGGCATCTCTGGCTGGTGGGATCTGCCGAGAAACATCCCTTTGGGGACACAGGGAGTCAGCAAGAGATTTCTGAACCCCACGAGGAGGACAAAAGCAGTGGAGAACTGGCAAGTGGTTGCATGTGTTCGTTTGGTCTAATCCCAACAGCAGCTGTAAGTACTACAGTGGTGAGACTGCAAACTGGAAAGGCCTTACCTGTGAGCTGTTTTGTTCTTTTTGGACTTGGCACTCAGTTGAACTACCTTGGGAGAACTTGGACAAGAGTGAGGAGGACTTTAAGTGTTGTCTAGGGCCTGGGACTGCTCCACTGAGCCAGATGGAGCTAATAGTGTTTGGCTGTGGGCCACGTGGAGCCATTGTGGGAAAATTGCCCCAGCAAGCACTGCCCTCAGGGTTGCAGAGCAAGGATCAGGCAGGAGAGCTCCAGAGAGTAATCAAGTGACTGAGCAGTCTAAAGGCGGGGACTGAGATGCCTTAGAGCCTTGGCCCTCAGAGGCATAGAGTGAGACTGGTTTTGGCACACTTGGTAAGCAGACAGCCACTTCAGGAGTGATCCCAGCAACAAGTGCTTTCCTGGGAAAGCTTCTGCTTAGCCAAGATTAACAGTTTAAAGTGCCTTTTAAGTGGCATGAGGAGAGATTTAGGCTTTCCACCCAGCAGGGTTTGAGAAATCAGCAGAGGCCTCCAGTCTCCATCTCATATAGCTGTATCAGCATTGTGATTAACATCTCATACCCCAGATGATAACCTGTTGCCTGGACAATATTCAGCAAGATATATATACTGCTTTGTTTTTGTTTTTGTCTTAATTTCAACATTTTCCCTCTAGAATTTTCTTTTTTTTTTACTGTCTTTTTTTTCTTCATTTTTCTAGTTTAAATATAATTTTCCATTGTTGCCTTCTTTAACAATTAGAACTTCATTTCTACTAGTGTTTCTACCCCTATTATTTGTTTCCTCCCCCAATTTTATCCCATAAAGTTTCCTGTTTACTTGTTTTGGTTTGGTTTATAGTATTTTTGTCTTTCCTCTCTACTGGTGGAGGTGGGGTACTGTTTTAGAACTGGCTGGCAAAGAGCTGCTGACCTCAAGGGCATCACCCAACCTGGCAGCCCATGAGGTTGGGGGGTTTTAAGATTGGGTCAAAGCACCCTACTCTACAACTATATTTCTCCTGTCTCCCTCTTTCTGTGCCTCTCTTCTCTTTTTCAATATTCTCTTTTACTCTCCTCCCTCCTTTCTCTTTTTTTCTTTTTTCCCTTCTTGCTTTTCAATATTCTCATCCTTCTGGTCCTATACCAAAAGAACTCATCAAAAGCCTAGTCCAGAGGAATGATAACTTAAAGAGAAAGAGGGAGTGAAAGGAAAATTAGGGCAAGGAAATAGGTAAAAGAAAACACTCATGAGGAATAATCAGCAGAAAAATCCTAGCAACATGAAAAACCAGTTGAGAATGACCCCCCCCCCAAGGGACCAGGAGATAGCTACTGCAGAGAATTCCACTTATAAAGAAATACTAGAAATGACAGAAAGGGAATTTAAAATACAGATGATGAAAAAAATGAAGGAAATAATGGAAACAATGAAGGAAACTACTGGTAAAATGGAAAATAACCAAAAGGAAATCCAAAAATAGAATCAAATAAGAGATGAATTATATGAAGAATATAGAAAGAATATAGCAGAGCTGAAGGAACTGAAGCAGTCAATTAGGGAAGTTAAAAAATGCAATAGAAAGCATCAACAATAGATTAGACTATGCAGAAGAAAGAATCTCAGAGGTAGAGGACAAAGGTCTTGAGATAACTCAGATAGTTAAAGAGGCAGAAAAGAAGAGAAAGAAAGTGGAAGGTTCACTGACAGAATTATGGGACTTTATGAAGCATTCAAACATACACTATAGGTATCCCAGAAGGGGAAGAAGAATGCCCCAGGGAAATGGAAGCCATACTTGAGTATATTATAATGAAAATTTCCCAAATATCTCCAAAGATTCTGACATACTCCTTTGAGAGGGATATCAGACCCCAGGTCACCTCAAGTATAACAGAGTTTCTCCCAGACACACTGTGATGAATCTGTCCAAAGTCAAGACAAAAAAAAAAAAAAAAAATTTTTCAAGCTGCCAGCAGTAAGCACTGGTTGACCTACAGGGGCAAATCTGTCAGGGTGACTGAAGACTTCTCTAATGAAACTTTTCAAGCACAAAAACAAAGGTCACCTACCTTAAATCT
This sequence comes from Otolemur garnettii, assembly GCF_000181295.1. Lineage (NCBI taxonomy): Eukaryota > Metazoa > Chordata > Mammalia > Primates > Galagidae > Otolemur > Otolemur garnettii. The sequence goes on from NW_003852520.1 coordinate 5,275,631, forward strand.
ACTTAAACAGAACAATTTCCAGCCCAGAATTCTATATCCTGCTAAGCTAAGCTTTAATTGACAGAGAAATCAAATCACTTACTGATATATAACATTGAGGAAATTCACCACAACAAGACCAGCTCTACAGGAAATACTTCAACCCATTCTACACACTGACCATCACAAGGGATCAACAGCAAAGTAAGAACTCAGAAATTAAAGGACAAAACCTAACTTCCACAGTGATGCCAAAGATAAAACTAAACAATGGACTGTCACAAAATAAGATGAATAGAACACAATCCCACTTATCAATTATCTTAATAAGTGTTAATGGCTTGAATTCCCCACTGAAGAGGCTTAGATTGGCTGACCAGATTAAAAAAACACAAGCCATCCATTTGCTGTCTACAGGAAATACACCTAGCTTCAATAGACAAATTAAAGCTCTGAGTTAAGGGTTGGAAGACAATTTTTCAGCTAAACAGAATTCAGAAGAAAAGAGGAGCCGCAATGTTATTGTCACATACATATGGATTTAAAGCAACCAAGGTAAAAGAAAACAAGAGAGAGAGAGATGGTCACTTTATACTGGTCAAGGGAAAAATACAAGAAGATATTTCAATTCTAAATATTTATGGACCAAACTTAAATGCTCCCTGAATCTTGAAACAGACCTTTCTCAGTCTGAGCAATATGATACCCTATAACACCAAAAATAGCAGGGGACTTTAACATTCCTCTTACAGAGATGGAAAAATCCTATGAATAGAAATTAAACAAAGATATAAGGGACTTAAATGAGACCCTACAACAACTGTGCTTGATAGACGCATATAGAACACTCCATCCCAAAGCTAAAGAATATACATTCTTCTCATCAGCCTATAGAACATTCTCCAAAATTGATCATATTCTAGGACACAAAACAAACCTCAACAGAATCAAAAGAATTGAAATTTTACCTTGTATCTTCTCAGAACACAAGGCACTAAAGGTGGAACTCAACTCAAGCAAAAACGTTCAACCTCCACATACAAAGGCATGGAAATTAAACAAATTCTGTTGAATGGCAGTTGGGTGCAGGAAGAAATAAAAGAGAAAATCATTAACTTCCTCAAGCAATGAAGAACTTCATTAATTTCCTTGAGCAATGAAGGACTTCATTAACTTTCCACACAAGCTACCAAAACCTGTTAGATACTGCAAAAGCAGTACTGGGAGGAAAATTTATCACTTTAGAAGCCTACATTCAAAAAAAAAAAAGAAAAGAAAAGAAAAGAAAGAAAGAAAGAGAGTGCATCGACAAACTCACAAGCCATCTGATGGAATTGGAAAAAGGAGAACAATCTAATCCTAAACCCAGCAGAAGAAAAGAAATATCCAAAACTATATCAGAGATCAATTAAATTGAAAACAAAAGAATCATTCAGAAAATTAATGAAACAAGGAGTTGGTTTTTTGGAAAAAATAAGTAAAATAGATAAACCTTTGGCCAGATTAACTAGAAATAGAATGTAAAACCTCTAGGAACTTCAGTCAGAAATGATAAAGGGGAAATAACAACTGATGTCAAAGGGACACAAGAGATCATCTATGAATACTACCAGAAACTCTAGGCCCAGAAATTTGACAATGTGAAGGAAATGGATCAATATTTGGAAACCCTCACCCTAAACTTAGCCAGGAAGAAATAGAGCTCCTGAACAGACCAATTTCAAGCACCAAAATTAAAGAAACAATAAAAATTTTCCAACAAAAAAAATGCGCTGGTCCAGATGGTTTCACACCAGAATTATATCAAACCTTCAAGGAAGAGCTTATTCCCATACTGCAGAAATTGTTCTCAAAAATTGAGGAGGAAGGAATATTCCCCAACATGTTCTACAAAGCAAACATCACCCTGATAGGAAAACCACAAAAAGACCCAAATAAAAAGGAGAATTTCAGACTACTGTCACTAATGAATATAGATGCAAAAAATTCTCAACAAAATCCTAGCCAATAAATTATAGCTTATCATGAAAAAAGTCATACCTCATGATCAAGTAGGTTTCATTCCAGTGATGCAAGGATGGTTTAACATATACAAGTCCATAAATGTTATTCACCATATCAACAGAAGTAAAAACAAAGACCATGTGATACTCTCAATAGATGCAGAAAAAGGACTGTATAAAATCTAGCATCCTTTTCTAATTTGCACACTGAAGAGCATAGGTATAGGTGGCACATTTCTTAAACTGATCAAAGCTATCTATGATAAACCTATAGCTAATATTTTCGTGAATGGAGTAAAACTGAAAGCTTTTCCTCTAAGAACTAAAACCAGACAAGGTTGTCCTCTGTCACCATTACCATTCAACATAGTGCTGGAAATTCTAGCCAATACAATTAGGCAAGACAAGGAAATAAAGGGCATCCAAATGGGATCAGAGGAGGTCAAACTCTCCCTCTTTGCTGATTATATGATCTTATATGTAGACAACCCCAAAGACTCAAACACAAGACTCCTGGAAGTCATCAAAAAATACAGTAATGTCTCAGGATATAAAACCAATGTCCACAAGTCAGTAGCCTTTGTATACACTAATAACAGCCAAGATGAGAGGCTAATTAAGGACACAATTTCCTTCACCATAGCCTCAAAGAAAATGAAATACCTAAGAATATATACCTAATAAAAGAGGTGAAAGAACTCTATAAAGAAAATTAAGATATCCTAAGAAAAGAAATTGCAGAGGATATTAATGAATGGAAAAACATACCTTGCTCATGGCTTGAAAGAATCAACTTGCTAAAATGTCTCTACTTCCCAAAGCAATCTACCAATTCAATGCCATCCCTATTAAAATACCAACATTCTACTTTCAAGACTTGGAAAAAATGATTCTGTATTTGTATGGAACCAGAAAAAATCCCATATAGCTAAGGCAGTTCTTAGTAAAACACACAAACAAACAAACAAAGCTGGAGACATCAGCATACCAGATTTTAGGCTGTACTACAAAGCCACAGTGGTCAAGACAGCATAGTACTGGCACAAGAATAGAGACATAGACATGTGGAATCAAATAGAAAATCAGGAAATTAAACTCACACCTTAAAACCACCTAGTCTTTGATAAACCATACAAGAACATACCTTGGGGGAAAGACTCCCTATTCAATAAATGGTGCTGGGAGAACTGGATATCCACATGTAAAAGAATGAAAACTGGACTCACACCTTTCTGCACTCACAAAAATTGATTCAAGATGGATAAAGGACTTAAATTTAAGGCATGAAACAATAGAAATCCTCAAGGAAAGCATAGGAAAAACACTGGAAGATATCGGCCTGGGGAAGGACTTCATGAAGAAGACTGCCATGGCAATTGCAACAACAACAAGAATAAACAAATGGGACTTAATTAAACTGAAAAGCTTCTGTACAGATAAGGAGACAACAACCAGAACAAATAAACAGCCTACACAATGGGAAAGCATATTTTGAATCAGACAAAAGCTTGATAACTAGGATCTATAGAGAACTCAAATTAATCCCCATGAAGAAAGCAAATCATTTGCTTTCTTTATGCACAAACAGTGCCAACAGATAGCCCTCTGAAAGGGAGAAGATTTTTTGCATGTTATGAATCTGACAAAGGCCTGATAACTGAAATCTATAGAGAATTTCGATTAAATAAGAAAAGTGCAAACAACCCTCTCTAAGAGTGGACAAGAGATTTCAACAAAAAATTCTCCAAGGATGACAGCTGAATGGTCAACAAACACATGAAAGAATGCTCATCATCTTTAATCATCAGAGAAATGCAAATCAAAACCACTCTAAGATATCACCTAACCCCAGAAAGATTAGTCCACATTACAAAGTCCCAAAACACCAGATGCTGGCATGGATGTGGAGAGAAGAGAACACTTCTACACTGCCGGTGGTATTGCTAACTAATACAGCCCTTTTAGAGAGAAATATGGAGAATACTCAAAGATCTAAAAGTAGATCTTCCATTTGACCCTGCAATCCCATTACTCAGTATTTATCCAGGAGAACAAAAATCATTTTACCACAAAGAAATTTGCACTAGAATGTTTATTGTGGCTCAATTCATAATTGTCAAGTCATGGAAGAAACCTAAGTGCCCATCAACCCATGAATGGATCAACAAACTGTGCTATACGTATACCATGGAATATTATCCAGCCATTAAAAAGATGGAGACTTTACATCTTTTACATTTAGCTGAATGGAGTTGAAGTTCATTCTTCCTAGTAAAGTGTTGCAAGAATGGAAAAATAAATATCCAATGTATTCCATACTAATATGAAATCAATATATAAACAATTACACATTCCTAAGAATAATAAAACACTATTATAGTCCAGTTTGGGGGTAGAAGGAATTGGGGGAGAGAGTGTATGGCAGAAGGAGGGAGGGCATTTGGTGGGATCTCACCTAATGTGTACATTGTGAATGTGTATAACATGGCTCCTGGGTGAGGGGCTCCTCTACAAATGGAACTTTACCCTGGAAGTGAGAACAATGCAACCAAAATATTGTACCCTCATATTAATTTGAATAAATTTTAAAAAATAAAAATAAAAAAA
>NW_003852520.1:5280239-5288505 GCF_000181295.1 Otolemur garnettii
AAAAAAAAAATGCTCAGCATCACTAATCATCAGAGAAATTCGAAGTAAAGCCACAATGTGATACCACCTTATCCCTGTCAGAATGGTCATTGTTAAAAAGTCAAAAAACAACAGATGCTGGCATGAATACTAAGGGATAGGAACATTTATATACTGCTGGTAGGACTTCAGACTAGTACAGCCTCTATACAAACAGTACAGTTTCCTCAAAGAAATAAATGTATACTTACCATTCAATCCAGCAATCCCACTGCTGGATATCTACACAAATGAAAAGAAGTCATTTTATCAAAAAGACACCTGCACTTGAATGTTTATTCACAATTGCAAAGATGTGAAATCAAATTAACTGTCCATAAATTCATGAGTGGGAGGATTAAGAAAATGTGATATATATGTATACACACAAACAGACACATACTCCATGGACTACTAGTCAGCTATAGAAGGGGATAAAATAATGTCTTTTACTTGGAAGGAACTTGGAGCATATTATCCTAAGTGAAGTATCTCAGAAATGGAAAAACAAACACCACATGTACTCTTCAATAATTGAAAGCTAAGCAATGAGCACACCCAGGCACAAAGAAATGTAAAGTACAGTGGAAACCAGGAAGGAGGGAATGTGGAGGGTGAGAGATAAGAACTTACCTATCAGATACAATGATCACTATTCTGATAAAGGGCACACTAATAGCCCTTGAATACACAGGTATCCATGTAACGAAAACATTTGTACCCCCTTAGTGTTTTGAAATAAAAAAAAATAAAAAGTAAAATAGGAAAAAATACTTTAATAAGAACCTTTATACCCATATGCAAGTATCACCAATTATCAACTCATGGCCAAATTTACTTTGTTTGTACCCTCACCCACTTCCATCACGATTGACTATTTTGACATAAATCCCAGATGTCATGTCACTTTATACCATTAATATTTCAGAATATACCTCCTGAAGACAAATAATCTAAAGATATTATATTAATACCCCTCTATCTCTTTTTATTTCCCTTGCATTATCTGCTGAAGAAGTAAGATAGGTGCCCTGTAAAGTGCCACACAGTCTGGATTTTGTTGACTATAACTTATGTTACCATTTAATCTGATTAAGTTCTTTCACACAAGACTCAGGGTGAAGGGTTGGAAAACAATATTTTAGGCAAATGGAAATCAGAAGAAAGGAAGGATTCAAATCATATTTGCAGATACAAATGGATTTAAAGAAAAAAATAAAGACAAAGATGATGGACTCTATATACTGGTCAAGGGAACAATGTAAAAAGAAGACATACCAATTATAAATATATATGCAGCAAACTAAAATTCTCCCAGATTTATAAAATTAACCATAACCATTTTGAACAATATGATATCCTACGGCACCATAATACCTAGGGACTTCAAAACCCCACTGAAAGAACAAGACAAATCCTCTAAAAAGAAGCTAAGTAACAAGGGACTTAAAAGCAACCTTAGAACAATTAAGCTTTATAGACATATACAGAACATACCAACCAAAAACTATTGAGATCCTCTCCAAATCAAGGATAATATTCAAAAAATTGACCATAACCTTTGACACAAATCAATACTCAGTAAAATTAAAAGAATAAAAATTATACCTTTTATCTTCTCAGACCATAAGGGAATAAAGGTGAAACTCAGCTCCAACCAAAACAGTCATCCCATGCAAAGTCATTGCAACTAAACAACCTTATGCTGAGTGACAGCTGGTTCAAGGAGGAGATAAGAAGGAAATCATTAGATTCCTTGAACACAATGACAAAGAAAACACAAGTTATTAAAACCCATGGGATAATGAAAAAGCAGTCCTAAGAGGGAAATTTATTGCATTAGATACCTACATCAAGAAACAGAAAAAACTCACATAAACAACCTAATGAATCACATCAAGGAACTGGAAAAGGAAGAGCAATCCAATCCCAAACCAAGCGGAGGAAAAAATAATAAAAATTCAAGCAGAAATAAATGAAATTGAAAACAAAAGAATCATTCCAAAAATTAATAAAACAAAACATTGGTTCTTCAAAAAAATAAACAAAATCAAAAACCTTTGGCCAGACTAAATATAAACACAAAAGTAAGACCTCTAATAGCATCAATCAGAAACAAAAAAGGGGGGGGGAATTACAGTAGATACCACAGAGATATAAAAGATTATCTCTGATCACTACAAAAATTCTATGCACAGAAATTTGACAATGTGGAAGAAACAGGCCAATACCAGGAATCACACAACCTCCCTAGACTTAACCATAAAGAAATAGATTTCCTCAACAGACCAACATCAAGCACAAAAATTGAAGTAACAATAAAAAAGCTTTCAGCAGGGCTGAGAGCAGTGGCTCACACCTGTATTCCCAGCAATTGGGAGGCCAAGGCGGGTGGATTGTATGAGCTCATGAGTTCAAGACCAGCCTGAGCAAGAGCAAGACCCATCTCTATAAAATAACAGGGCATTGTGGGGAGTCCCTATAGTTCCAGCTATTTGGGAAGCTTAGATAAGAAGAGTGGAGAAAAAAAATGAATTCTTACAACAGAATTCTCATCACTCAGTTTGAGAAGAATGTGAGGAATAAATTCAAAAAAGAGGGGGAGATCATTATCTTCTGAAAATGAAGAAAGGCTAAATGAGAAGATGCATTTTATAAAACAAAATGAAAAAAAAAAAAAAACTTAAAAAAGGATTGCATGGTTTTCCGCAGAAGAAATGAGAAAGGTGGAGGGAGAGAAAACAATTTCTACTATGAGACATGCAAGAGGAAGCCAAGACTTTATCCTAGAGATTGCTTCAAGAAGTATCATGCTCAAAAAATTTACAAACAAAAATGTTTTAATTTTTTATGTAATCTAAAATGGATGATAAAATTATCAGGTGAATTCATATTTATGTTTTTATCCTTTGAAAACTGTAGGAAAATTATAAGTAATATGCCAACCTCTTTCCTACCCCCAAATAAATATGAGCTGGTGAATATGTGGGTGGCAAAAAAATTGAATTGGAAAGTTAAGGTTTTGGATTTGCTTAGGACCTGTCACTACTTTTTTATTTCCTGTGACTATTCTGTGTCTGTCCCATCACTGTATTTAGGAAGTGCTTAATACACCTGATTTCACAGAGTTTCACCCATGTCTGATTTAAATATTTTTAAGAGGCTTTTTAAACTTTTGACTTTTGAGTTATTACCAGGAAGAGTTAAGACTTTGTGTGCTATTGGGATGAAATAATTGTATCTCTTATGTGAGAACGATATGCATTTGGGAGTTCTAAGGAAAAAATACTATGGCATATGAACATTTGTGTCCCCTGATCTCTACTCCAAAATTCATACATTAAAATCCTGTTTCCCAAGGGCATGCCATTAGGAAATGTGGCCTATGGGAAGTAATTAGTCAATAATGGCAGAACCTTCATGACTGGATTAGGTCTTATAAAAGAGGCCCAAGAGAAACTCCATTTACCCCTTCTAACGTGTAAGGATATAGCAAGAAGGTGCTATGAGCCAGAAATCAGGCCTTCATCAGATACTGAATCTTTTGATGCCTTGATATTATACTTCCTAGCCTCCAATACTCAAATTTCTGTTGTTTATAAGCTACCTATCTATGGTATTTTGTTATAGAAGCCTGGACTAAAATACATTCCTTCTTAACTTCAACATAGAACAAAATTTTAATTGTTTATTTAATATGTAAACACATTTTACATCAGATGAGAATGTACTTTGAATGAATGAGATAGTATTACATATAATTAAAGGCTTATCATTACAAATTTAGCTACAATTTTACCATAACCAGTGTTTTAAGGGGCCACACAATTTCGCCATATGTTGGCATTGATGGTCAAACAAGCAAATTAGCACTTACCTCTTTAAATACTCCTTGGTAAAGTAAGTACGATTGTGCATCCAAATCTTTGTAATCTACCATCTTCAACCCCCACTGCAGTGGAAAATCTCAGTGAACTTCAAATATGGGCAAAGTGGAGTAGTGCCTCTTCAAATGTTAACATTTAATTATCAAACTCCCATTAGACTAAAGAAGCTGCTCTGGGAAGATGCTATGCAGTTATGCAGTTGCACTATTAGGGACTTTAGTGACAATTGAGTACTACTAAATTGGAACTCAAATGGGATCTTTAGTACAAAAGTCACCTTTGTTAAGTCACAGTCCAGCTGGTGGAGGTTCACCCTTAAAGACTTATTTAGAATTTTATTTTTCCAATGCATGTAGTGTGCTCAACTCATGAGTATCCTTGATGACATGAAACTTACTGAATTTAGGTATATAAAATTATCATTTCTTTGTATTTAAGCATTATTTCCAAACAATTCTTCCTAAAGTGATGTCATGAAGTTGATTGGACTTAGACCAAATACTGAAAGCCAGTATTAGTATGTTTCTGTGGAATTGCTACAAGTAGGGAACTTCAAATCAGAGATTCCTTGCCATCTTTAATATGGAAGCTTATCTTCAGACATTTGAAAGTCAAACCTGAGAACTATCAATTAGCATAATTTAATTTATCAAACCAAAAACAGTGGGGTTTAAGGTAAAAGTTGTATCTCTCAAGTAAGCAGAATATCAAAATGAGAAAAATACATTTAGCAAAGTTCTTGGTTTGGCTTTCCCCAGGAACATATGCTGTGATAAAATTCAAGTGGAGCAAGTTTTTTGGACACTTATCCCAGGGAACCTCATAGAATAGTGGAAAGGTGAGGCAAGGCACAGAAAGAAGCCAGTACAAGATGGCAACCAAGGTTAAATTTTGGTGTGGGGCTTTATAGAAATTTATCTAAACTGTGCAGCAATGAAACTGGAATATTTATCCCAAAAATTCCCTTAAAACATTGATTAAAAGCGGCTTCCATGGCCATTAGTTCTTTGGAACTTCAGGCTTGTTTTACATATAAGATAAATGCTTTTATAGGAAAAAATACCTTGAGTAGATTGTCAAATGATTTAGCAATAAGTTGTCTCCAGTGTGATGAGGTGAGTGCCACTAAATATGGATAGAGAACCATCATCATCTGTTACAGCCTTACTACCAGGGTGTAGCCCATCAAACAGCAACATGAGAATAACCTAGGATCTTGTTAGAAATGCAAAATCTCAGTCCCCACCACATATATATGCACATTAAAATTTAAAGAAGCACTATGCTACAACATGATAGATAGTTGGATAAATAGATGATAGATAGATAGATAGATAGATAGATAGATAGATAGATAGATAGACAGAATCCTATTCAAATAGAAGCAGGAAATCTAGGTGCTATATTGATCTAAAAGAAACAAAACATTCATCTGGAATTGTTTTTTTCATTTGGGGGGATTCATTGAGGGTACAAAGAATTAGGTTATACTGATTGGATTTGTCAGGTAAAGTCCTTCTTATTGTGTACCATCCCCAAGAAGCATGTCACACCCCATGACCCCCCACCTCCCTTCTTCCCTCTCCCTACACCCCAGGCCCCTGCCACCACCATGTGATAGACCATCAATTGTCCTCATGTCAGAATTGAGTACATAGGATTCTTGCAACTCCATTCTTGTGATGCTTTACTAAACATAATGTGTTCCACTTCCATCCAGGTTAATACAAAAGATGTAAAGGCTCCATCTTTTTTAATGGCTGTAATAGTATTCCATGGTATACATATCTCACAGCTTGTTAATCCACACCTGGGTTGGTGGGCATTTAGGCTGTTCCACATTTTGGCAATTGTAAATTGAGCTGTGACAGTCTAGTGCAAATATCTTTATGATAAAAAGGATTTTTCTTTCTCTTCAGAGTAGATGCCCAGTAATGGGATTGCAGGATCAAATAGGAGGTCTAGTTTGAGTTCTTTGAGGATTCTCCATACTTCCTTCCAAAAAGATTTTAATAGTTTTCAGTCCCACCAACAATGTAGAATTGTTCCCTTTTCTCCACATCCACACCAGCATCTGCAGTTTTGAGATTTTGTGATGTAGGGCATTCTCAGTAGGGTTAGGTGATATCTCAAGGTGGTTTTGGTTTGCATTTCTCTGATAATTAGGGACAATGAGTATTTTTTCATATGCTTGTTAACTATTCATCTAGTTTCTTTAGAGAAGGTTCTATTCATTTCTCCTGACCAGTGATATAAGGCATTGTTGGCTCTTTTTATGTTGATTATTTTGAGTTCTCTGTAGATCCTAGTTATCAAGCTTTTGTCTGATTATTAATATGCAAGCATCCTTTGCCATTGTGTAGATTGTCTTTTTGCTTTTGTTGTTGCCTACTTAGCTGTACAGAAGCTTTACAGTTTCATTAAGTCCCACTTGTTTATTTTTGTTGTTGTTGCAATTGTCATGGAAGTCTTCTTCATAAAGTCCTTCCCCAGGCCAATATTTTCAAGTGTTTTGCCCACACTTTCTTTGAGGATTTTTATTGTATCATGCCTTATATTTAGATCTTTTTATCCATCTTGAATAAATTTTTGTGATTGAAGAAAGGTGCAGGTCCAGTTTCAGTCTTTTGAAAACAAAAGAATTATACAAAAGATCAATAAATCAAATAGTTGGTTTTTTGAAAAGGTCGATAAAATACATAAACCTTTGACCAATCTAACCAAGAAAAAAAGAGTAAAATCTCTAATATCATCAATCAGAAATGGTAAAGAAGAAATAACAACAGACCCTTTAGAAATTAAAAAAATAATGAATATTACAAGAAACTTTATTCCAAGAAATATGAAAATCTGAAGGAAATTGAACAATACTTGGAAACATGCCACCTTCCAAGACAGCCAGAATCTAGTGTTAAACAGGCGTATCAAGTTCTAAAATAGCATCAACTATACAAAATCTCCCTAAAAAGAAAAGCCCAGGACCAGATGGCTTCACGTCAGAATTCTACCAAACCTTTAAAGAGGAACTAGTACCTATATTACTCAACTTTTTCCAAAATATAGAAAAAGACGGAATACTACCCAACACATTCTATGAAGCAAACATCACTTTGATACCCAAACCAGGAAAAGACCCAAGAAAATTATAGACCAATATCACTAATGAATATTGATGTGAAAATATTCAATAAGATCCTAACCAACAGAATCCAGCAACACATCAAACAAATCATACACCACGACCAAGTGGGTTTTATCCCAGGATCTCAAGGATGGTTCAACATACATAAATCTATAACTATAATTTATCACATAAACAAATTAAAAAACAAAGACCATATCATTCTCTCAATTCATGCAGAAAAAGCTTTTGATAACATCCAACATCCCTTCATGATCAGAACACTTAAGAAAATTGGTATAGAAGGGACATTTCTTAAACTGATAGAGGCCATCTACAGCAAACCCACAGCCAATATCGTATTGAATGGAGTTAAACTGAAAACATTTCCATTCAGATCAGGAACCAGGCAAGCTTGCCCATTGTCTCCACTGCTCTTTAACATTCTAATGGAAGTTTTAGCCATTGCAATTAGGGAAGAAAAGGTGATAAAAGGTATCCATATAGGGTCAGAAGAGATCAAATTTTCACTTTTCGCAGATGATATGATTGTATATCTGGAAAACACCAGGGATTCTACTACAAAATTCCTAGAAGTGATCAAGGAATACAGCAATGACTCAGGTTACAAAATCAATACTCATAAATCTGCAGCCTTTATATATACACCAATAGCAGCCAAGCTGAAAAAACAGTCAAAGACTCTATTCCATTCACAGTAATGCCAAAGTAGATGAAATATTTGGGAGTTTACCTAACAAAGGATATGAAAGATCTCTATAAAGAGAACTATAAAACTCTAAGAAAAGAAATAGCTGAAAATGTTAACAAATGGAAAAATATACCATGCTAATGGCTGGGAAGAATCAACATTATTCCTACTACCAAAAGCAATATATAATTTTCATGCAATCCCCATTAAATCTCCACTGTCATACTTTAAAGATCTTGAAAAAATAATACTTCATTTTATATGGAATCAGAAAAAAACCTCGAACAGCCAAGACATTATTCAGGAATAAAAACAAAGCAGGAGAAATCACGCTACCAGACCTCAGATTATACTATAAATTGATAGTGATTAAAACAGCATGGTAATGGCACAAAAACAGAGAGGTAGATGTATGGAACAGAATAGAGAGCCAACAGATGAATCCAGCTACTTACCGTTATATAATCTTTGACAAGCCAGTTAAAACCATTGAGTGGGGAAAGATTCCATATTTAACAAATGGTGCTG
>NW_003852520.1:5289593-5318273 GCF_000181295.1 Otolemur garnettii
GGCTATGTTAACCAGTTTAATGAAAATATTTCAAATTGTATATGAAAACACCACACTGTACCCCATGATTGCATTAATGTACACAGCTATCATTTAATTTTTTTAAAAAGTGAAAAAAAAAAACAGAAAATGGCCTAGATTTTCTTAGTAATCCAGGGGAAAAGATTGAAGGGATAAAGAGGTCACAAAGCCCTCTGAGTTCTTAGATTTGGTGTCTTTTTCAGGTTTCCTATTATACTGCAGGAAAAACAAAGAAATTCAGAGAGGCAACATAAGGTCTCTGAGGAGAGAGCAATGGTGCAATCGAGATCCCATCATGGAAAAGGTGTCAAAGTATGATGATATCCTCAAAATACCAATGTAAAAGAGACATTTAAAAAGATTTTTTAAAACTTCTAGATAAAGTTTTCCAAACTGCATATGGAAGTAACACACTGTATCCTAAGATAGAATTAATGTACACAATTATGATCTAGTAAAAAATAAATTAAAAAAAATAAAAATAAACTAAAAAAACTTCGAGATAAAGGAAAAATAATTCAGGTAAAAAAGATTCATTTATTTTTTGTTTTACAACTTTGCTGACTCAGAACCTGGTCAAGCATCTTTAATCTTTTCATAACAAAGAGAACCAGAAAAAAGCATGGAAAAGAGCTAGCTAAAGACTATAAGAAAAGGAAGGGAGCAGAGGACCAGGTGGAGAAAGAAAATAAAAGGGAAAAAGGAGTCAAAACTCTGAAAAAGTGAAGGAAAAAAAAATATTCAATTTAGTAGCTTTTAATAATGTTGTCCAACATACAAAGTCTGCCAATGTGTGATGAAGCAAAATAGCAATTTATCAAAGTAAATACTTTCTTCAGAATAATCACTATATTTAAAGTATTATGTATGCTTTTTTTAATCAAGAAGAGTAAATTAAGGAGAAAAGCGTATGAAAGTGTTGCAGAGAAAATGCGAACCTCCCTGGAAACCTAATGAATGGGGTGATTTGTGGGGATAGGGACAGAGCTTTTATTAGAACAGAGTCAAGACAAAGAAAATAAAATAATCAGAAGCTGTCTAAAAGGCACAGAGAGCAATACTATAGAAACCTGACATAAAGCTGCAGATTGATTCAAAATAATATTTAATGGCCAAATTCACATTCTGAACATGATGTTGCCTACACTTATTTTTGATGCTGGTCAAAGGTCTGAGTTACAAATCTAAAACTATCATTATCCATTAAGCCTCATGATCACTACAGGACTGAATGCAAGGAGCATACACTCTGACTCTGTCCACCAGCTACCCCACCACACCTAAACTTCCCAGGATGCTTCAGCCCCACCCTGAAAGGAACTTAGTAAGACTAGCACAAACCCATCAAATATTCCTTCCCATGGTAACCCAGCAGACACCTCTGTATACAAACAACAGAAGATCCTCTGGTGCTATTCTCCATCTAGCACATTTATTTTCCTTTTGGAAGACTAGTATAATGGAGAGTGTATTATTTACTATACCTGCATGCATCTCCAGGATTCAATTCCAGAGAAAACAACATCTCAATTATTCCCTCTAATACTCACCCAATATACCTGAGAAAAAGAAGTTAGCAACTTTTGTAAGTAGCTTTCCAAAAAAAGATAATTCAGAGAAAACATGCTATTAATAATGATATCTAGTTTGAGGAGGGCAAAGTAAGAACAGATGGGGCATGGGTGTTCAAGGAAGCATCATGTGCAAGTGCAAAACTGTAGAGAAGTGTGAAGAGGCCCCTCATGTTCCCCCTATCTGAGGGCTTCTTTGGGCATCTGTTAGAGTAACATCTGAGAATTCACTGAGGAAACAGGAATATAACCCTAGGAGGGCACCTGAGGGAGACCTGCTGCTTACTGGGAAATAAAATACAGAATAAAATGGGAACGATCCCACAAACCCCCAGGACATTGATTGAGAGGAAAGAGAAAGAGAAACCAATTACAAGGTGATTTAATTAGAATTTACTGCTCCTCTTCAATTCCAAAGTTCTCCAAAATGTTGAAGACTTCTGGTGCATCTGCCAAATATAACTACACAGTGCCTGAGTATAGGCCAAACTGAACACTAAGTAATTTATATCAAGAGAAAACACTACAGTTAGTTCTCATTTGGCCAGGTACCATAAAGATCACCAATGCAAAACAGCACCTGCTCTATGGAGAGTACCAAATGCAAAATTCCCCTATCTCAGAACAAGCTTTAAAATACATATTTGCTCACTACAACTTTGAGTCAGAGTCATTTGTCCACAAATGGTCAAATGTTTTCAATAATTTGCTTTTCTGATCTAAATAACAACAGAAAAGAAAGAGGAGAGAGAGGAGATCTAGGAAACAGACCAAAACAATGTCCCTTCTTAGGGAAGATATAAAAAAAAACACCTTTAGCTACACCTGGCTACAAAGAAACCTCTAGAATAGATGCTGCATCCCAGCACTCTCTACCCTCATCTCACTATCACAACTACACTACTCTTGTTAACTGTCCAGGGAATTACTGTCTCAAAATAGTTTGATTCTACCAGTGTCCAAATCTATGATTGGTTTTAAAATCTATACTGAAAACAGAAAAATTTACCTCTGGAAATAGAAAAATTTACCTTGACAATATAAGTCAATGTTGGTAAATTCAACAAATCATGGAACATGATATTTTTGAAGGTTATAAAATACAGGAAGGATAACATTATTTTATGCAGACCTACATGTAAATTACCATCTTTCATACACCTAATTTCACAGTATTCTTGACTATAAATAAGTAAAAAACTAAATATTATGCCAATTATCTTCTAATGAGTAAAATCACTGATGGTGAAAATATCTAAAAGTCTTTAATTGGAACGAATGGGAAAAGGCCCACTTACCAGTCCTATATAGCTGACCAGTGGTTGTTCTTAGCAAAGAAACAAGATTACTGAAATTATCATGTATCACTACTGTGCAGCCTGAATTCCGGGGAATACTCTTGGGAGTTTCAGAGGCCCTGTACATCATCAGCCAATTAACAGGAGTTCAGTCAATAACTTTGCTTTAAATCTGACCACAGAGCCATTGTCTGTTCTCTCCTTTGCAAATGGGAATGATTGAATTCCCTTATCCCACAGGACCAGCATGAGAAACCATTGCAAATCACTCTGCTCTTACATTCTATATCAATAGTCGCAATGATAATGATTGTATTGGTTTATAGCATGAACATTAAACCTAGTATTTTTCCAAGGAGGTTCTCATCAACCACATTTCCTTATCTCACACTCACTTAGTTTAGAAGTTTCTGTTATAAGCATTCAAATGGCTAGAATATTTTTAACAATTAATTACCCTAACCGCACAGCACAGTCCTGCCTCCCACTCTCTTATAAAAGCCTTCTCTCTGAGGAATGAAGATATATGTTTTTCTATCTTTCCTTATGACTATCTTGTCTTGACCCCTAGACTACTCATCTACATTCTCCACAGTCGTTTGATACTACACTCTATCATTCTTTCTACTGCAAGTCTTAGCCATGCTGCAAGCCCAATTCTATAACCCATGATTCTCTGAGCTTCTTTTACTCTAAGGACTTTCTTTTCCATTTCATTATAGAACCTACACCTAGGGCCACATGCTGGATTTCATCTACCACCATAACTACTATCGTTCAGAAATCTTAAATGTCAGTATTTTTTTTTTTTTTGCATACTACTGCTTGTTAAACTCACTCCATTAGTCCTACTTCACCTGTTCTTCATCTTCATTAAATTCTACAGTCCTATGATCCTTCTGTTCTGGTCACCCTCTGGTTCCATTTCTGGCTTCACTTTCTTCCTTCCCCAGCCTCGTGTATGATCCAATCTGTACACATTCTTTTTCCAATACCCTCAAATCCACTGCCTTCTTAGGCATCTCTACCAAAATTATCTTGTAAATCTTCAACCTTTAGTTAATCCAACCACCTATGTTTTCTATTCTTACATTGTCACCAATGGCCATGATTGGATTTAAAAATCATGTAAATATGTTTGGTGCTCTGAAAAACTGTGCTCTACAATGTAACTCAGGCTCTAGTGGATTCCTTCATAAGTACCCAATGATTCTTCCAAATGTCTTTGATTCACAATTCTATGTATTAAAAAAAAAGAAGACAATGGTTATCGTTTCTACTTTTTCACCTCCAATTTCATTTTTCAACCTGCCATAATCTGACTTCTGCCCCCAGAAACAACTATTGTCTATTTCCCTTATCATACTTGAAGGTAAAAGTCAAGGTTTCTTTGTGCCTCAGGGTATAAAATAATATCAACTGGCAATTTGATCACTGGCAAATAATATCAACTGGCAACTTGTATCACTGGCAATTTGCTGAATAGGAAATAGAGACAAAGAAAAGAGAATTGACTATACCAGATCATCCAAATATTTCATGAGTTTTAGCATACATGTCGAGGATTGACAACAGATTGATGTCAAGATGGCAAAGTAAGGAGAATGAAATATCCAAAAGGGCCTTATGCTTCTTAGTTTATGTTACCAACAGCTAATGAAAGTGAGTTAGAGCCAGACTAACAGAATGCAATCATGGCATGAGTACTAACCCCTAACAAATAAGTGTAAGTCTTACCAAGTTAGAAATCCATTTTGTGTCACTTATTCATGTTACCATGATCCAAATAAGCTACTTCACCTCTAATCTTCCCTTGGTCCTTTTATTACCATAAAATTATACCATTCATTATCCCATTCTACCCATTCATTGACAAATAATAATAGACAAGTATCCTGGAATAGCTTACATAAAGGTCTACTTGCTTCTGCCTCACCAGCTCAGAGTATCCTGAAATTATAGCAGCATCCCATACATAAAGGATACTAACCTCCATAGTCACAGAATCATGCCTGGGAATTAGGTGGTATAAGTGTCCTCTCTGAATCTATGTCAACTCAGCTCTTAACTGCATCACAGTTGTACAGGAAGACATTTTCTCTGGAGAGCCAGCTCAGAACTTTCCCCTTTTGTTTGTGGGGGAATTCTTCATTTAGTATGTCAATTGTTTTTGCTCAGCACACCATCAATTTAAGAGTCAACAGGCACAGGTACACTTTCTATAGGCAGGTAAATTAAGTCTATTTATAAGCCCTTGACCCGATGAATTTTCTCAGTGGGTTGTTCCAGAGTCATTTAGCTCAGGAGTCTGTGTAATTGTGGTACATTAAGACAATTCTCAACTGAACATTGAGGTTCGGTACAAAGTGAAAGTAGGTGTAGGTGCTCATGTGAAACTTGAAGGACTAGACTGAGACTGAGTGAAAGTGCTTCTCTAAAACTCTGAGTCACTGAAAGTTGGGAGAGTTTCAAAGGAAGCTCAGAAGGTGAAAGGCAAAAAAATAACAGAGTTAATTAGGAGGGCTGTTACTACTGGAAGCTTTGGGTAGGCAGAAACCCCAGTTAAACAGACTCCCAGACATAAATCAACAACATTTACCAGCCACGTAGGCGAACTGGCAGGCTTTACAAAAGACATGGTTGGCTTCCCAAGTCACACCACTTCAGACTCAGGAATGAAGGAAAATGAGGAGGCACAGTAGCAGCTGAGATAGCCAAAATGCTAAAGCAACAGCTCCCAGGAGACTCAGCTATGCAGAGCAGGAAGCAAGCGGCAGTTAAATCATTTTCCAGTGGGGGTTTGTGCTTCACAATGTAATGGACTTATAATTGTACATATTTTTATAAATTTTCAATTAAGCCATTGGATTCTTTTCCTCCTAATTTGGCACTTAAAGTGCTAGCTACTTCTCTGGAAATTCCTCTGCCTTGTGACTATCTGCAGGAGCCAAAACCAAAGGAGCCACCTGCAGGCAGACAGGGCCTGCTATAAACTCAGGTTTAGGATTCCAGGCATACCCCTTTAAAAGATTACTTTCAGATTCATTTACAGCTTTCCTCAGACATATTCCTCTTGGGAAGGTGAGAGCTGCCTCCTGCCCCGAGAGCCTATGCTGTGACTCCTGGAGGACAGATCCTTTGAGTAGGCCTGTATTTACTTTTGTGTCACTAATGGGAGATTGGATTTCCTCAAGCCCTGAGCATCTTCTGGGAGGAAAGGTATTTGGGCCTCCCTCCTCCACTCCTCTTCTTTGCCCAGGCTTCTGATACAGATTATTTATCTATTATCCTTTTTCACCTTCCACAGTGAAACCTCTGTTCACATAGACTTCTCCCTTCCTGAGCAGCTATGACATTTAGGGAAGCAATGTGGAACAGTAAAGAATAAAGCAAAGTTTGTAGTCAGACAAGTCTGAACTTGAGCCCTACTTCCAGCATTTACTACCCACATAACTTTGTAAAACTTGTTTCATCTCTCTAAGATTCAGTTTCCCTTTGCATAAAGTTAACATTACTGCAGCCCTTAAATCATAATGATTTGTGTGGATTAAATAATGAAAATGACAATCATCACTTATATTTACAATGTATTAAACTCTTTTGTAAGTACATTGCATAGTGTATTAATTCATTTGCTTCTGAGGCACAGAGAGTTTAAGTAACTTTCACAAGCTTATATAGCTGATGGGTAGAGAGAAAAGTTGAACTTAGGGAGTCTAGCAACCACAGATCATGACGTTAGCCTCTATACTATAATGATCTGCTACATGTAAAGAATTTAATAAGAAACCTACCAAATAATGAATGATCAAGAGAGATGAAGCAGCCCCCTTTCTGTTCATTCACAGGAAGGAGCATGTTGTATATCATAGAAAGAATGTAGATTTTGGTACAGGAGGAAAAATCCTAGATCTGTCATTCACGATCTGTGTGACTAGGACAAAATCACTTGACTTCTCTGAAATTCAGCTTACTTATCTGTAAAGCAGGGATAACTGTAGCACCATATTCATATGATTGCTATGAGGAATGAATGTCATGTGTAGATATTTATCAAATGCCAGTTTACTTACTATTATTTGCATCATCATTTGATACTTACCTACTCTGCCACATACAGCTGCTTTCCTCTTCATTGGTGGGTCCTGTATCCCCTAGTCTATGATAAGCTTTAAACTCTTTCCATACCCTAAATTTCTTGATAACCCTTTAGCATAATGCTATGCCCATAAAAAGACCTCTTTAATTGGATTTTTAACCTTCATTGAGCATGTACTCAGTCAGGCATTATGCTCTGTGCTCAAATGCATTATCTCCTTCAAGTCTCACAACTATTTTCCATGTTTGTTGATGGTTTTTATGTTTCCAGGCATAAAATCCCCACTGAGAAATAGGACACATTCTTTTCCTTGGGACTAATTTCAATAGGTGAGAATAATTTGAGAGTCTTCCAAGCCTCTGTGCTGGCTGGTGAAAATAAACCTTCACATGCCCTTCTTTCTAGATACCCTTAACTTGTCGACCTTTTCCAAACAATTGTCAATGTTTGTGCAGATGTGACCCAGGTTTTTCCTCTAGAGCTTAGCTATATGAATCACCTTGGGATTCTTTTCTCTGGACCTTTACCCTCAGCTTTTTTTCTCCCTCTTTTGTTTTATTCATCATATTCATACCTCAGAGGACTCACAAAGCAGAGCTGTGTGACAATACTGATTCTTAGCATATGTAGGGCTAAAGAAAAAAAAAATGCAAATTGCACGTAAGGAAATTAACCCTGGAGCTTTATTTGAATGGACCAAAGAGTCATAATGTAGACATGTTGAACCATGTATCTGTGCTCATTATTTTCATGATTGTGGCTTTATAATTGCTTCTGATGAAAAGTGGGGTGATGAAAATTCAACTCTGAAACATAAATAACCAACAAACCCTGACTGTGTGGCAAATGAACTATACTAAAGGATTTACTTTCCCAGACAAAGGAAAGAAAATAAGTGAGTTTGCTGCTATTGAATTCAAAGAAATTGAACTCAACTTCTCTCTGTAGTTCAAGTTTCCAGCAAATAATTTACAGAGTAAATGTAGCAGGGGTTTTTGCTGAACAAATGGTTGTATATTGTGAATGGGATATAAATTAAGGATATTCTTTTTTTTTTTTTTTCTTAACCTACAAGTAACTTCTCATCACATCTCCCTCTGCACTGCAGTTCTCTTTCCATGTGTGGAATGGGTCAATTTGAAACAAAGTCATGGAAACCAGCATCTAGTTAAGTGGTGTGCCATCACAATAAGCAGAGAAATGCAGTGGTGCTTTAATTGAGTTTAGGTTAATACCACAACTTAGAATATCAATTTCTATTACTCACATTAGGGCTAAACTATTGGATGTAGCAGTTAGAGGTAGGATAGATTGAAAGCCACACATGGAGTTAAAACTGCTTAAAGAATTACCTGTAGTTGCTGTATTTATCCCCTCGGCTCTGATGGAGATGTTAAGTACCCATCAGGAGAATATCTGACAACTCAATAATCTAATTGGACCACTTCTAATTATTAAAACAGCCATTATTATTGGAGAACTGTGATCCAACAAGCTCTCTAATAGACATTTTGCTTATCTTGTTGCATTTATTCCTTACAATAACTATACAAAGTAGACACCATAAACTTCATTTTATAAACTGTCAGTGGATTAAGTAACTTATTCAAGCTCACACAGCTTCCACATTAGACAACAAAGACTGGACAAGGTCTGTTTAAATACAAAACCTTTTTGATACAGCATGTTACCTTGGCTATATGAGGGACAGAGAAAGAAAGTGATCATTTTCAGCAGTGCTTTCAACCTATTGGCTGAGAGAAGGATCCACACCATCTAAAGAACCCCTTCTGGTAGGATTTGGTGGGGAAAATAGGATATAATGGTCATAATATGGGATTTAGCATTAAAAAGACACAGAAAAGGCCAAGCTCTAACATTTGCTGATTGTAGGATCTTAGATAATGTACTTATCACTGGTACTAGATGTTCTTACCTGTAAAATGAGGGTAAAAATGCTATGATATATACTTCACGGAAATGCAGTACAAATGAAATAATATCATGTTTGTATACCATTTGGCATAGTTCCTGGCATATACTAAGTGCTCAATACATTTTAGGTATCTTTATTAGCATATTATGTAAAATCTTCATGTATTAAGCAAAGAAATTCTCCTTCCTCCACTTGAAGTTATGCCTGGCTTAGCACTCTAGCACAAACACAACTGTGGTATCTACTCTCTAGCATCCTTGCAAGCTATGTTCCACCTATAAAACTTACCAGCTATAATATAGCCTCAGACCCTCAAAGATCTTTAAACGTAGCCACACTAGGGGTAAAGAAAACTTGAGAAATTAGGGTCTCATACTTTTTAAGTAAACATAAAATCTTTCTCTCAAAATAACCAAAGTCACCTAATTAGCCCTTTAAGTTGCCTACCTTAAGCATCTACTCAAATTTCTGAATCCTTTCTCATAGCTCTGCTCCCTGAGAATCACTTAATGGGGTCATAACCCAGACTTTTAAAGTCTCCTTCACAGCATCATTCTTTCATTGTCATTGCAAAGAGCTCCTTTTCAAACACTTTGCCAAGAATCAAATTCTTTGGTTAACTTACTGATTCTGTATAAAAGCCTGAGTTCTTAGCCCTCACTCTGAAATATTTAGTGTGCATGTATAGCACAATCAGACTTATCATTTATTTTTAATTGCAATAGGATTATTTTTGCTGTAAAGCAATTGTACAGCTTTTATTTCAACAAGGTAAGCAGAAGCAGTACTCATAAGGAATGAGCTTCATCCCCAGAGTCAAACAGCTTAGCAAGTTTGAGTCAAACAGTCAATTTATAAAACTATGTTTAAAAAAATCTTCAAGGAAACATTAGAAGAAAAGTAAAGTGCTTGGGAAAATGAGAGCTCTCTCTAATTTTATTACAGCTGCAACTATATACATTAAGCCTTTAAGACAAGGAAAGTTATTTTGTGACACCAACCCCAAAAGCTGTAGCATAGTGTATAAGAACCAGTCTGTCTTGTATAGCTGCTCCATAGAAGAAAAAAAGGGTGTGTCGAGTGACAAATAGTGCCCTAAACTCAGTGGGAAGGCCAAATAGACTCAACAGGCAATCCCCAACCCATCACTCTTTTGTCCAGCCTAAGAAATAGCTTCCAATTGTTCCAATGTACCAGGTTGTCTCTCCTCCAAGGCTTCACATAATCTGTCTTACTCTTACTCATCTTTCTGATGTAATCTAAAATGTCACTCTGTCCAAAATCATCCCCTGACTTCCCCCTCCACACAAGTCTGTGTTAATTAATCCTGCTATATGTGATCAGAATTCCATATATTATTGCTGTCAGAGGACAAATGTGAACATTACACTAAGTTTGGAAGAAATAGTCAATAGGATGGGTAAACAAGTCAGAATACAGAATAATCTCAAAAAAACAATAAAATGCCTAAACCAAAGAGATTCAATTTAATCGAAATACATGCTAAGTACAGCATTCGGATCCAAAATGTCAATTTCAAAAGTAGAGCATAAGGAAAGACTAGTCTTGATAGCAAATTGTGTGAAATAGACCTGGGGATTTTAGTTGGTCTCAAGATTAGTATAAGCCAGCAGTGAGATGTGACTGCTAAAGATGCTGATACCAACTCAAGTTATGCTATAAGAATTATTTTATTCAGTTTACAAAAGCAATGGTTCCACAGTACACTGTTGCAGTGCAATCACATCTGTGGCATTGTTTTCAGAATTTTAAGAGAAACATTTTTAAAAGTTATTAAGTTCACAACAGATCAATTAGAGTGATGGAACAATATAGAAAATATAGTATATGGTAGGTAGGTGAAGGACCTGGTGACATATGTGCAGAGAAGAGAAAATCTAGGATCAGGGAATATAATGGTATGTCTAGGCAGGGGGACAGAGAAATAGGCAGTAAACAGAGGTAAAGGGCATATATAATTTGAGAAAGTAGTCCCCCAACGAATCTAATACACATAATCCAAATAACTGCGATTTTTTTTTCTTTAAGAACTGCTATTCTTGAAGAAATAAATTAAACCAGCCAGGTGAACATTATAGGAGGATAATTCTAGAAATAATATTATGCTATTGTTATAGCTAAAGCAATCTAACAACACAATAGGCTGCCTTATGAAGCAGACAAGGCCCCATCACTGGAAATATTTAAACAGAAACTGAGTGCCCACTTACTAGGATATTAAAGAGTAAACCATTTTCTGAGTCAGATGTTAAAGGAAATGCTTGAATAACCCCTCCATTTACAAAGATATCCTTCCACTTCTCTGAATCCTTAAATCATCCAATTAATCCTATTCCTCTGTTAATTAACATCCATTTCTTTACTAATATTGATATAAGACCTTTGTGAGGATGAAATCTGTGCTAGTCTAGAGGGGAGATTCTATGCCCTTCTATTTGCAGAGTGGACCCTCAAATCTATAGTGAATAAATGAATCCTTGATTTTATCTTCTGCACAAGAAAAAACAACCAATAGAGTGGAGGGACAACCTGTACAATGGGAGAAAACATTTGCAAACCATTCATCAAACAAGGGACTAATATCTAGAATACACAAGTAAGTCAAACAACTCATCAGGAAAAAAAAATTGATAATAATAATCCCATTAAAACTGGGCAGAGGATCAAAATAGACATTTCTCAAAAGAAGACATACAAATGGCCATCAGGTATATGAAATAATGTTCAACATCATTAATCAGCAGGGAAATGCAAATCAAAACCGCAAAATATCATCTCCATTAGAAAAGCTATCATCAAAAAGACAAAAATAATAATAATAATGACAAATGCTGGTGAGGATTTAGAGAAATGAGAACTCGTATACATTGTTGATGGGAATGTAAATTAGTATAGCCACGATGGAAAATAGTATGGAGGTTCCTCAATAAACTAAATACAGAATTACTGTATGATGATCCAGCAATTTCACTACTGGGTAGCTATCCATAGGAAATGAAATCTGTATATATCAAAGGAATATCTGCACCCAACGTTTATTTCAGCACTATTAAGAATAGCCGAAATATAGAATAAAGCTAAGTGCCCATCAACATATGAGTGGATAAAGAAAATGTGGTATACTATTTAGCCAAAGGAAAGAGTGAAATTCTGTCATTCTTGGCAACATACAAGAGTCTAGAGGACATGTTAAACGAAATAAGTCCTGCACAGGAAGATAAATACCACATGGTCTCATTCTTATGTGAGAGTTTAAAAAGTTGAGCTTTGAGAAGCGGAGAATAGAATTGTTGTTATTAAAGGCTGAGAAGGGAAGGAGCGAGGGGAGAATAGGAAGAATTTGGTTAATAGATACAAAAATTATAGCTAAGTAGTAGTAATAAGTCCCAGTGTTCTGCAGCTCTATAGAGTGACTATAATTAACCGCAAATTATTTTGTATTTTTAAATATCTAGAAGAAAGGATTTTGAATGTTCCCAACACAAAGAAATTATATGTTTGAGGTGATAGATAGCTTGCTAATTGCCCTGATTAGATAATTATACATTGTACACATGTATTGAAATATCACTTTCTTCTCCACACATATGCACAATAATTGCATATCAATTAAAACAAATATAAAAATATTAAGAGGATTCAGAACAGTGAGTATTAATACTTGCTGGAAAGATACTGAATTTGGATTCAGAACACATGGGATCTAGATCCAATACAGTTATCTAGGTGTCCAACTTTCTTCTTCTCTGCCACAAATTAGAAAATAAGAGTTTTCCTGGGCCACACATTAAGTACACAAACACTAATAAATGTTGATAAGCAAAAAGCAAAAGTGCCCATGCATACTTTTCACAATATCCGACACCACAGACAAACAAAATAGGCCTCAAATAATGAGCATGCAGCCCACAGGCCACAATTTGGGCTGGCATTTAAAATTCATTAATCTTCTATTTTCACCTGCAAGATAGTAAAAATAATGTTTTCTTTGGCCATCACATAAGGTAATAGGTAATTGAAATAGTATATCAAAAACTCTAAGATTTATAAGTATCTTATTAGCTGTAAAACACCAGGCATCATTCAACAAACTGGCCTATGAACAAATGGCCAACTACCTCTTTGGCAGATTTCTATTGCTATCAATATAAATATTATTCCCCCACCTCACCCACCTCCAGCCTCACTTCGATAATGTGTATCCCTTCTGGTGACTGAAGCCACTGGGCCCTACCTATGAGGCCCTATAACTCTCCATGCTTACAATTGCCAAGTACAGGGAACTTCCTAACAATGTTTTGAGAGAAAGGAACCCATTTGGTAATGGAAAATGGGTGGTCCTCAGACAGCCTATGCAGTCTGTCTTTTAAGAACTTTCTCTACCACCATTATGGTAGCCCTGGCCATGCTCCCAATTTTGTCTACCTATTCTTATGCTGACTAGGAAAGTCATTACAGCACCTCACAATCTTCTCCTCCTTACACAGCCTCTTGGGCCTCCTTCCTTTCCCCATTCAATTTAATAACTGACTTACTTTGGCTTTTCTTCTGAAAAACTGTTTATTGTAAATTCTGTGGAAAACAAAAATCTTCCAAACTAAAGTGCCAAACACTGATAGTGTGCCTTTTTTTCTCCTTCTCTAGCAGCTATCCATTGATAAAGAACAAATGCTTCTTATTGCCAAGGAATAAGCCACTAGGAGAAAGGATTACCATTACTTTAGGACAGAGAGGGCTTTCTGAAAATTGCCACATACTATTACATAGGCAACATAGGCACAGACTACTTGGAAAAGAAATGCCTCCCCTAATCCATCTGTACTTTCTGAGCTTAGTCACCTTCTGATCATATCTAGGTAAACATGGTGGGCCACAAAAGCTAGTCTTGGGTTTGAAAAATTAGGTAGCTGGGACCACTAAGATTCCAGCAAGCTATAGAATGTGGTCTTGAATACTGAGAGTAAAGTGAAGGCATGTGCTACTTTAATTTTTCCTTTTAATGATTTTCTGAGATTAATATGACACATGTAAAGTCACTTGTTATGCAATGTAAATTTGTGCATAAGAGGATCCACATATCAATGGGATTCACTGACAAACTCTAAAGAAACATAATTATTTAAAATGATATGAAGAGATGGTCTCACCAACAATTGCAGATTAAAAAAAATTGTGCTAACACCCCTGGCAAGTTTTCATATTTAGATACTAATACAATTTAAACAATTTTAACAACATTTTGACTTAAGAAATCATTATTTGTATTTAACTTTTCTCTCTGCTTACTCTTGTAAAATCAACTGGATAATGGAAGAATAAATTAAATCAATGCAACCAGCTGTGTATCTCAAATCACCTTCATCTCCTTATACAGACAGGCATAGCCCTGAACTTACATAAGTTGCTCCAGACAAATTTATTAAGATAGAGTTTGCAGCAGCATCTGCTATAAGAAAAAATTATGTTTTAAAAAATTTTCATAATATCTGTACTCTCATATAAAAAAAAATTCCTCCTCCATTTCATGATATATTCCAGGAAAGCAGAGAATCATCTACTAGACTCATATTAGATTCATATTCTAGCCTCACCTCTGCAGCTAACCAGTTGTGGCTGCAGAGGTTCATGCTTTTCACAAACCTTTTATAGATTTTATCTTATTGGAACTGTCCTGTATAAGCTGGACTTACCACCTGAGAAAGACAGGTCATTGACATTAAATATATGGCATACAGTCAAAGAATAATTACCATTTCCCCCCCAAAAGTTTATATTATTTTCATTTAAAATAGTCTTTGTAAAAGTATCCTAGTTTACTCTTAGAAGCTTAAAAGATAAGTGAACTTTTATTGTTTTTGTTTGTTTGGGTTGCGTGTGTGTGTGCATATGTACTGGCTAAATTAGTAAAAAATTAAGACTGTTTTTTACATTTTTTGAGAAAACTCCTACAAAGAATTTCTAAAATGTTGTAAGACATTAGCCTGATGTCTGGGTTAAGGAGTTTCCAAAATGTAAAAAGAACATCAGAAACCTGGAATGAGGAAGTGCTGGGAGTGAAATGGGCAGAAAAGGGGCTCTTTGATTTCCCATTTCAAAGACATTTGAAATCATTCAGAGTTCCTTCTCAATGAAGAGCCTTTGAAACCAAAGTTATACTTCAGATTGGAAGCAATATTAGAAAAGAAAGAGCTTCCATTAATCACCCTGTTCTAAGACAGTGAAGATTATCTAAAAAGCTAGTGACTAGTAAAGTTCCTTACCAGTGTCTCTGTGATCTGTACCAGCTTGTCATTCTTTGCTTCCTTTT
Organism: Otolemur garnettii; assembly: GCF_000181295.1. Classification (NCBI taxonomy): domain Eukaryota; kingdom Metazoa; phylum Chordata; class Mammalia; order Primates; family Galagidae; genus Otolemur; species Otolemur garnettii. The sequence goes on from NW_003852520.1 coordinate 5,304,847, forward strand.
GCAAGGAAAAGATCACCAAAATTAACAGAATACTATGTTATAATATTGCCTCATAGGACGGCAGCAAGCATAGTGCATGACATATGTGGGACATCAAAATTTGGTTGCTTAGTTCTTGAGAGATAATACCATATACTTTATTTTTCAAATTGGGACATTTTTTAGGGTACAAATATCCACTATTAATAATTACACCAGGACAACAGATATAAACTACAACTGTCCCCAGGCAAACCAGCATGTCTAATCCCTCTACTCGCAAAGAAGAGAATTCACATGGTGGATTTAGTTCCAGAAATTATTGACTAAAAAAAGCCTGTGACAGTCTGATTTCAGACAATAGAGAGTTAAATTTGGAGGCTACTATATGACCTGGAGAAGTCAAGTGATTGCTCAAGGATGGCCTGATGTTCTACAAAGAGAACCCAAGATTAAGCTTATCTCTAACTTTGGGCTTACGATGTTTTTAATTATGTAAAACTACTGATTAAGAAAAATAACTGTCACAGGAAAGAATAAAAAGTATGTAAACAAGCCAACTGCATTATTATATTATTACAAAGAGTATATAACAGGAAAAAAACTTTCCATTGACAATTCAACAATCTCAAGAAGATAAGAAAATTGTTTTCCCTCAGGAACCTTCCTAAAAGGCTTTTTCCACTGTCAATAAGTTTACATCAAGATGTGAATAGCTCCCACTGAATGCCCTTGACCCAAATCTTCAGGCCCATCCTGATTGCTGGAATTGGAGACCAGGCCCTTGATACCCTAAAAGGAACCTGGAATGTGTAATGGACACAATGAAGCCTGCATAGAATCTGAATCCAGATTCTGAATCCATTTCTTCTGAATCCAGAGACTGCCTACCACCTGGTCATGCAATAGCCATTTGCTTAGCAATCTTGTTAGCATCCTAAGGAAAGAAGCTTGATCAGGTTGATTGGAGTATCTACTCTGCCACCAAAGGCCACTTGATGGACAAGTAGCCACTTGGCGACATTTCAAGGCTGGATCTAGAATAGCTGAAAGCAATCTAATTCCTTGATTCTAAAATCAAGGGATCCCAATAAGTCAACTCAATCAGGAATGATAACCACAGATCCCTCAGGGAGAAGACAGTTCGCCTCTTTGTTAATGTCAAGGATTCATGTTGCTCAAAGCCAACACAACTTGAGGATATAGGCAAATTTACCTAGATCTGTAAGCCCAGTAAACATCCTCAATTCTGTGCTGCAAAGAGGATTATTGGCAAAGAGAATTGTTAAATTACCCTCATAGCATGTGTCTCCTCGGCAAAGCACCAAATGGCCCTTTCTTCAATAGCCAAACTAATGGAGAAAAGAGAGATCCACAGATGGCAACAAGACCTATATTAAGCCAATCACTATAATCTTCTTTCCCAACAATGCCTTTACCATACATCAAGCAGCTATCAAAGTACCAGAAAAATACCCAGAAGGTAAGCAGCAGAAGGGAGGTGTGGTCTGGCTAGTCAGAAGCCTGGATAGTTATTGCTAACTGATTAAGAGCTGGCTTAAACATTCATAGTTCATAGCCTTACATGTAAGGCAAGATCCTCACTAATGCTATGTAGCTTGCTAATTCTCCCTTCCTAGTCACTCTTTCACCAATCACCTGGTGCTATACCAAAGATAATAAAGACTTGCTTACTTAAGATAAACTAAATGCTGATAGTACATTAATTCTCTACCTCTTTGTATTTTATTTTTATTTTTATTGGGGATGCATATGATATTCTTATACACGTATACAATGTGAAATTTTATTGGGGATACATGTGATATTTTGATACATGCATACAATGTGAAATTACTCACTTCAAGCATTTATCTTTTCTTTGTGTTGATAAAAACTATGCTTTTTCTTCTAGCTATTTAAATATAAAATAAGTTATTTTTAACCAAAATTTCCTACTATACTATCAAATGCTAGAACTTATTTCTATCTATTTTTGTACCCATTAAACAACTTATCTTTATCCTTCTTCCCCCTTCACTTCCCATCCTCTGGTAACTACCATTCTACTCTACCTCCATCAAATCTACTTTGTTAGCTACCACATGTGAGTGAGAACATGTTAGTCTTTTTGTGCCTGCCTTGTTTTACTTAATATAATGACCTCCAGTTCTACCCATATTGCTCCAAATGACAAGAATTGATTATTGTTATGGCTGAATAGTATTTTATTGTGTCCATTTTCTTTATTAATTTATCCATTGATGGACACTTAAGTTGATTTTATATCTTGCCTATTTTGAATAACACTGTAATAAACCTGGGAGTGAAGATATCTCTTCCATATGCCGATCCTTTCTTTTGAATATATACCTAGCAGTAGGATTGCCGGATTATATGGTAGTTCTCTTTTTAGTTTTTTGAAGAACCTCTATACTGTTTTCCATAATGGCTATACTAACTTACAATCCCACCAACAGTGTACAAGAGTTACTCTTTTTCCAGAACTTCACTGGTATTTGTTTTTTTTTTTTTTCTTTTTGATAATAGCCAACTTGCAATCAAAGATAATCATACCTAGAGTAGGGTAGAAGACAGCCTAATTTAAGATAAATGTCACTGGAATGGAAGTGAAAATTCCACCTTTTCTATGAACTCACTGGTTTAACTTAAGAAATGCATAATATTTTAAAACCCCTTATTTTCTTTTCCATGCAATGGAACCTTGGACCACATGACTCAAATTTACACTTCCAGTACTGATAGTCTAAGCTAAATTTGATCAGAAGAATCTTCATCTACAAAAATGATAATTCTGTTTACAAGTTTTATTTGTGTGGTCATATAAGACCACCCCCACCCATACACACTCAAATCTAAATACTTGGGTGATGGTCTTAGCCATGCCACTGAGTCACCTTGGGTAATTCACTTTACTTCTCTGGGTCTTTCCCTTTCTCTGTAAAATAAAGAGATAAAATGTACCAGCAATTTTCAAATAACATTCTATGGTGGCCTTGAATTTCATATGCCTATAATGCTATAAGTGCCTCGAGAGCTTCTATGAGAGAAGGCAAGAGGGAAGACCAAAGGGAAAGCCAATTATATTAGATGCTTAAATACCTGTCCCTATCAAGATAGTATAACTCTCTGCTTTTGTCTGTAATATATTTTGGGTTCTGCACAGCATTTCACTTGAAAAGTGATTCAGCATACAAAAGGAAATTTGAAACCCATAAAACTAGTTGCTCCCTGAGTGTCATCTTACTAAGAGTAAGTACTTAATATTTGTGAAATGAATGATTCTGTGGTTCTAAAGCAGGTGTTAGCAAGCTTTTTCTCCAGAAGTGCATATTGTAAATATTTTAGGTTTTGTGTGCCATAAGGTCCCTGTCACTACCATTCAACTCTGCCACTGCAGTGTGAAAGCAGCCTTCTTGGACAATACATAAATAAATTAGCATGGGTGGCTGCATTCCAATAAAACTTTACTTATAGACCACGAAATTTGAACTTTATGAAATTTTCATTCGTCATGAAATAGTGTTCTTCTTCTTATTTTTTCAACGATTTTCAAATGTAAAGTCCATTTTTAGTTTGTAGGTCATGTAAAAACAGGTGATAGGCCATATTTGGCCTGCAGACCATAGATTGCTGTCCTGTTTGAAATACTCTATACTCAGATAGTATTAACTGGACAATCAGATAAAAACAAACACATTATTAAAGGTCATCATTAACAAATAAACTTAAGAAAATATTTACTTACAAATAAATTGGCTCTCTCTCTGCTATTATCCATAACATAGTATGAAAAAGTGAAAACTTAAAATGAGTCGAACAGATATGAATTCAAAGCCAGATCTACCATTTACGAGCTTTGCAATCTTAATTAATCTACTTAACCTCTTTGATCCTTGATTCCCCCATCTGTCATGTAGAAAGAAAGGTCTTTTACATCTGCTAGAGGCAATGTGGTACAAATTATTTGCACAGAAATTTGGCAAAAGCCATAAAAATTGTAATTGTACCTACTCTTTTACTAAGCAATTCTACCACTGTGTTTCCCTGAAAATAAGACCTACCCAAAAAATAAGGCCTAGCAGGATTTCTATGCATTTGTTAAATATAAGCCCTACCCTGATAATAAGACCTGGCTTCTGCCAGAGCAGTAAGGAAGACTGGAATACCTTTTTTCTGCCACAGCTCCTTTCTCCAAGCCTTCGCACTTGTGCAGATGCGCGTGTGGTAACGGAGGTCACAGGCATCCTATTGAGAGTGTGCAAACAGCTAGGGGAAAGGAGTTCACGCATCGCTAGCATCAGCCCCACCAACAAGGTCGGCTCCTCCTGTCAGGTTCCAGAAGAAGATGACTTAACTGTATTTGAATAAATGTAGATTGTTGTATTATACTTAATAAAAATAAGACGTCCCAGGTGGCACCTGTGGCTCAAAGGAGCAGGGCACCAGCCCCATATGCTGGAGGTGGCAAGTTCAAACCCAGCTCCACCCAAAAACTGCAAAAAAAAAAAATCCCCTGAAAATAAGCCCTAGTGTGTAGTCTTGAGAAAAAATAAATATAAGATAGTGTCTTATTTGGAGGGAAACACAGTATTAGTAAATTAACACAAGGATATATTTGCAAAAGTATGTCAAAACAAATTTACAAGATTCTTCAGTGAAGTATTATTTATATTATAATATCACAAAACTGAACACAACCCAAATGTCCCTCAATAGAGGACTGATGATCACTTTGTCGACTTTTGGCTAAGATTAAGTTTAATGTGGGACTGATGAATAATATCTCTAAGTGATCATCTGTTATGTAATCATTAAAAGATTAAAGTAGATTTGTAGGAGACGCTAAGAAACTCTCCAAGGATGATCATGAAATGGTAAAAAAGGTGAAAAATCGTAGCCTATAGTAATTTTATTTCTTAAATAATTGCTTAATGGTGATGATAATTTTCTCATTTCATGACACTGTTTTGAGTATTTTTTTAAATCATAAACACATAGATGATGTATACATTAATGCATTTATGGGGTACAAAGTGCTGATTTCATATAGAAGTACGAATGCTTGCATCACACTGGTTAATATATACCTCATCTCGTTTACTTAATGTTGTGTTAAGACATTTATACTTGTACTTGATATATATGACATGTAACCTTGCATTATGCACCATAGGTATGATCCCACCATTCACCCTCCCTCGATCTGACTTCCCCACTCCCCTCCCAACCCCCTCCTCCCTCTTTCATCTTGGGCCATAAGTGTGATCTATTCTTAATATAAAAGTGTGAGTGATTGTAAATCAGTTTCATGATAGTACTGACTACATTAGATAATTTTTCTTCCATTCTTGAGATACTTTACTAAGCAGGATATGTTCCAGCTCCATCCATGTAAATGTAAAATAGGTAAAGTATCCATCTTTTTTAAGGCTGCATAATATTCCATGGTATACATATACCACAATTTATTAATCCATTCATGGGTCGATGGGCACTTTGGTGTCTTCTATGACTTGGCTATTATGAATTGAGCTGCAATGAACAATATGATGCAAATATCTTTGTTATAAAGTGATTTTTGGTCTTTTGGATATACACCTAGTAGAGGAATTGCAGGATCAAATGGCAGGTCTACTTTTAGATTCCTGGGTATTCTCCATACTTCTTTCCAAAAGGAATGCATTCGCTTGCACTCCCACCAACCGTGTAAAAGACTTCCCTTTTCTCCACATCCATGCCAACATCTGTAGTTTTGGGATTTTGTTATGTGAGCCACTCTTACTGGAGTTAGATGATATCTCAAAGTGGTTTAAATTTGCATTTTTCTGATAACCAAAGATGATGAGCATTTTTTCATACGTCTGTAGACCATGCACCTATCTTCTTCAGAGAAGCTTCTGTTCAAATTCCTTGCCCACAATGAAATGGAATTACTTGTTCTTTTCTTATTAATAAGTTTGAGTTCTCTGTGGATCTGGTTATTAAACCTTTGTCGGAGATATAACCTGCAAAAATCTTCTCCCATTCTGAGGGTTGCCTGCTTCCTTTACTTACTGTGTTCTTGACTGTGCAGAAGCTTTTTAGTTTGATCAGATCCCAGTAATGTATTTTTGGTGTTGCTTAAATTGCCTGAGAGGTCCTCCTCATAAAGTATTCTCCCAGGCCAATTTATTCAAGTGTTTCCCCTGCACTCTCTCCAAGAATCTTTATAGTTTCATGTCTTAAATTTAAATCTTTTATCCAGTGAGAGTCAATTTTTGTTAATGGTAAAAGGTGTGGATCCAGTTTCAGTCTTCTACAAGTTACTAGCCAATTCTCCCAGCACCATTTGTTAAATAAGGAATCTTTCCCCCAATTTCTATTTTTGATAGGCTTTTCAAAGATCAAATGACGATAAGTGTCTGGGTTTATCTCTTGGTTCTCAATTCTGTTCTATACATCTCTCTATTTTTGTGCCAATACCATGCTGTTTTTATTTACTCCATTCAATATGATATTGGCTGTGGGTTTGCTGTAGATAGCCTCTATCAGTTTAAGAAAAGTCCCTTCTATACTTGTTTTCTTAAGTGTTCTGATCATGAAAGGATGCTGGATATTGCCAAAAGCTTTCTCTGCATTTATTGAGAGAATCGTATGTTCTTTGTTTTTTCATTTGTTTATGCAATGTATTATATTTATAGATTTATGAATATTGAACCAACCTTGAGACCGTGGGACAAAACCCATTCGGTCATGATGTATAATTCATTTGATATATTGCTGGATTCTGTTTGCTAGGATCTTATTGAATATTTTTGCATCTATGTTCATTAAAGATATTAGTCTATAATTTTCTTTTCTCATTGGGCCTTTTCCTGGTTTGGAGATCAGGGTGATATTTGCTTCATAGAATGTGTTGAGAAGTATTCCTTGTTTTTCAATGTTTTGGAAAAGGTTAAGTAATATAGATACTAGTTCCTCTTTAAAGGTTTGGTAGAATTCTGTATGGTGATGTTTAAGTCCAAAATTTATTTGCTTAGTTTCTTATTGGAGGATCTATCCAACACTGACAAAGGGGTGTTAAAAATCTCCAGCTGTTATGGTGCTAGAAGATATTACATTGGTCATGTCTCTTAGGGTCTCCCTTATAAATTGAGGAGCATTCTGACTGGGTGCGTAAATGTTAATAATTGACATCTCATCATGCTGAGTGTTTCCCTTAACAAATATGAAGTGACCATCTTTGTCTTTCCTTACATTTGTTGGTTTAAAGCCTAGTGTATCTTCAAATAAAATTGCCACCCCTACTTTTTTCTGATTTCCATCTGCCTGGGTTATAGATGCCCATCCCTTCACCCTGAGTCTATATTTATCCTTTAAGGTAAGATGAGATTCTTATATGCAGCGGATATCTGGCCTGAGTTTTTGTATCCAGTCAGCCAATCTGTGCCTCTTAAGAAGACAGTAAGCCATTCACATTAATGCAGAGTATTGATGAGCCTGGTAGTATTTTGAGTGTCAAGTTTTTCGAAAGTCCAGTGGACATTTTGAATCTTTGAACCACTGTGGATAGTGGGTTTTGTTCAAGAATTTCTGGGTGAGTTTACTTTTGTGGTGGAGCATTGTGCTGTTCATTATGGAGAATGGGCATGAGAATATCCTAAAGAGTTGTTTTGGTTATTGCAAATTTCCTCAACATGTGTATGTCATTAAAGTATTTAACTTCTCTATCATAAATGAAGCTCAATTTAGCTGGTACAGGATCCTGGGCTGAAAGTTGTTTTGTTTTAGGAGATTGAAGGTCAATGGCCATCCTTTTCTGCCTTGAAAAGTTTTAGCAGAAAGATCTTCAGTCATTCTAATATTCTTCCCCTTGTATATCATGATTTTCTTAGGTCTGGCTGCTTGCAGGATTTTCTCCTTCATATTAATATTGGCAGTTAATTACAATGTGTCTAGGAAATGCTTTATTTGGGTTGAGTTGTACTGGTGTTCTCAAACTGTCTGCTATCTGAATTTTAGTATCTCTTACCATGATTGGGAATTTCTCCTCAATTATCTCTTGGAGTAGAGTATCTGTGCCTTTCAGACTATCCTCTTCTCTTTCAGGAATTCCTACAAGGGGAATGTTTGCTCTTTTGGAGTGGTCCACAATTTTCTCAGGGAATGATCCATTTTTACTCTCCACTTCTCTTTCTCTTTGAGAATTTGGTGACATTCAAAAGCTTTGTCTTCAGTGTCAGAGATCCTTTCTTCTGCCTGCTCCATTCTGTTACTGGGGGATGCTACTGTATTTCTCAGATATTTGAGGGCTGCAAGTTCTTGCCTCAATGTGTCAAAATCTTTGGTTATTTTTGTCTTTGAATTCATTGAATTCTTGAGACAACTTTTTTTTTATTAAATCATAAACACATAGATCATGTATATATTAATGCATTTATGGGGTGCAATGTACTGATTTCATATAAAATTAGGAATGCTTACATCACACTGGTTAACATATACCTCATCTCATTTACTTATTGTGTTAAGACATTTATACTCTATACTAATAGGTCCAACATGTACCCTTGCATTATGCACCATAGATGTGATCCCACCATTAACCCTCCCTCAATCTGACTTCCCCCCTCCTCTGCCATCATGGATGTGGAGAAAAGGGAACACTTCTGCACTTCATATTAGTACAAGCTAATATGTCTCTTTTGGAAAGAGATATGGAGAATACTCAGAGATCTAAAAGTAGACCTGCCGTTTGATCCTGCAATTCCACTACTAGGTGTATATCCAAAAGACCAGAAATCACTTTATAACAAAGATATTTGCACTAGATTGTTCATTGCAGCTCAATTCATAATAGCCAACTCATGGAAGACACCAAAGTGCCCATCAACCCATGAATGGATTAATAAATTGTGGTATATGTATACCACAGAATATAGATACTTTACCTCTTTTACGTTCACATGGATGGAGCTGGAACATATCCTACTTAGTAAAGTATCTCAAGAATGGAAGTAAAAAATATCCAATGTACTCAGTACCATTATGAAACCAATTTAAAATCACTCACACTTTCATATGAAAATAGATCACAACTATGGCCCTAGACAACTTTTGAATTGCTCCTTGAATTTCTAATTCCCATACCTCCATTCTGTTAATCTTATTTGCAATCCAAATTCTGAATTTGATTTCTGACATCTCAGCCATTTGTTTATGAGTGGTATCTTCTGTTGTGCCTCCTTTGTCATTCCTTGGGGGAGTTGATGTACTCCGATTATTCATGTAGCCAGAGGTTTTCTGCTGATTCCACCCCATGATTATTTTTCACCACTTGGCTAGAGATGCTTGTAAGGTAAAATTGAATTGAGGGTGTAATCAACCAGCCCTATACCAAAGAACTAGGATTGGTGATTGTGCCTTTTACCCTAGAACTTTACAAAGGTACCATTCAGTACTACAGCTTGAAACTCTAGGACCTGCTTGGTGTGGTGGGGCTAGATTGCTCTTACCTATATTCAGCTATTCTCTGTCCAGTCCTAGTGAATCAGTCACTTTGGGCTGAGATCTCAGCTGTGGAGATATATAAGCAACTAAGAGACTCCACGCTCCCACAACAACAGAACCCAGTTACAACCTTGATGGGGGTCCCCAGGTGATTGACCAGGGTCAAGAGTTCCAAACCAATTTTCCTGATCAACACAAACACAGAAAAGGTGGGAGAGTTTAAAAAGTCTTCAGTATCTAGGCAGCAGGGGTCCACTGGCAGGTCAAATGTAACTCACTCCAGTGCACTTTGGAGTCAGAAAGGCCCACCCAGCAAAATAGTCCAGGGGGCTGGTGCCTCCTTCCCCACCTTACACTTCCATAACACCCAGGCACTGATAGCCCCTTGGGGCTGTTACCCAGTTCCCTCCAATGAACAAATGCACCAGGAATTTGGGTCTTCCAGAGTCAGAGGGAAGTCAATGCCTCATCAGCCAAGCAACCACAGTCTGCCACGAGCCAGCTAAGGGAGTTGAAGTCTGATTACCTTGAGTGCTTAATGAAAACTGGGGAGTATTCCACCTGAGCTCATTCCAAACCAGAAGCTAATAAAGCAGCACATGTTTTCGCCCTTAGAGACTGTCCCTCCGTCCCAGCCACCCTGCTTCTCTGATATCCCTGCAATGTGAGCTCTAGCTCCCCCTAGAAGTCCACAGAATTGGGGAGGTGTCTCTCCAAAATTTGACCCTGGTGGGTTCGCTCTATTAATGCTGCTGCTAGGTGGGAGGTGTCTCCACTCAGGTTCCCATGCCTCAGGGGTTCCTGAGCCTCCACCTGTTGATGGAGACCCAAGCCTCTGCCTGCTGCTGAGTTGCTCTTTCTCGGAACCAAGCCAGATACCATCCCCTCCTGTGCCTTTCTGCACTGTTACCAGATTCACAGTTACAGTGTAGCTGCACTACCTCAGACCATGCAATGCTCAGTCTTAACAAAGAACTACAAACTTTCTGGTCTCTGCAGGGGTTCAGCTTCTAGACTGCCAAGTCAGAGGGAAGGGTAAACAGGGAGTTCAAAGTGGCAGGGAAAATATTTGTTCAACCTTCATGCCAGACAAGAGAATGCCCAGGCTCACAGAAGGAACTCTCTGGAGAAGAAGTCCCAACTTCCAGCAACTCATTCCCATGGGGTGAGAGAAGAGGACCTCAGTTCACCACTCACTAGTTAGATCTCCCAGCAAGCAAGCAAGCAAGCAATTCTCTTGGGGGAGAAGACAGACATGCATCCCATTTGGAGTTGGTTCTGTACCTGAAATTTGTTTCCTTGTTGTTACAGCTTGCCTCAGCAGAGATGTGTGATTATCAATCTCTTCTCTCAGCTCGGCTCCCACCCTTCAACTTTGTTGGGTTCTTTCTGGCTGGTATCTGTCCCTCTGGATGGGAGTTTCGTTTCTTTTCTTTCTTTCTTTCTTTCTTTCTTTCTTTCTTTCTTTCTTTCTTTCTTTCTTTCTTTCTTTCTTTTTTTTTCTGAGACAGAGCCTCAAGCTGTCACCCTGGGTAGAGTGCCATGGCATCAAAGATCACAGCAACCTCCAACTTCTGGGCTCAAGTGAGTCTCCTGCCTCCACCTCCCAAGTAGCTGGGATTACAGGCACCTAACACAATGCCTGGCTATTTTTTGGTTGCAGCTGTCATTGTTGTTTGGCGGGCCCAGGCTGGATTCAAACCCCCCAGCTCAGGTGTATGTGGCTGGCGCCTTAGCCGTTTGAGCCACAGGCACCGGAGCCGGGATGGGAGCTTCTGTTGAAAGCTGGCTTCAGTTAGCTATCATCCCCCACTCCCCTTTGCTCTGTAGTTCCAGGAGAGCTGAGCTAAACGTCCTTCCTGTCCTCCATCATGCTCTGCCTCTGTTCTGAGGATTAAATAAGACAGTTCATGTAAAGAATAGTGTTTTAGCTTTTCTGAGGGCAGGAACATTTTATCCTCACATTCCCTATGGCACCTAGCACTATGCCCAATGCATAAAGGTCCTAAATAAAGATAGCAGAGGCAGTGTCTCCTAGTAGATTAAGGGCACAAAATTTTGTGTTAGACAGACATGAGTTTGAATCCTAGATTTACCATTTATCAGTTATGTAATCTTGGACAAATGAATAAACCTTTCTGATCATCAAATTCCTCATTTATAAAATAGCTGTGTGGTGAGATTAAATGTACCTAATAAGGCTATTGTGGAGCTTAAAGTTGATAACATTTATAAAAAATAACATGGCATATGAGCTTTAGTGGATAATCTCCACTAAATACCTCCATATTCGTTTTCTACCATCATTGCTAAACTCTAGGTCTTAAGAAAAGAGCTTCTATGGACTACATCAGTTGGGCTCCTTTGTCCTTGGTCTTTCAGGTAGTTCCAACCAATGAGAGAAATGAAAATATGAGAAGGGATAAATGCCAGATTTTGACTCCACCCACTCCCTCTCTGCCAGGCTGTGATTGGGCAATTCCTATTAGGTGGCACTCTCATTATGAATCTTCCTTCCAGATTTCAGCAGCACTATATTCTTCTGTTGTCTTCCTGATCATTCAATGATTGTAAGTCTCAGGATACTTAACCTTGTTCACATATATGTACCTAGTCTCTTCATCACTCTGTCTTCCTTTGCCCTTTGAGCATTCCATCTTTTTCTTACTAGAACCCTAACACATAAATGCTAAGTAAAATTTTATTCTTTCTGAATACACATTTCTGCTGCTTTTCACTTTTATTTTTATTAAATCATAGCTGTGTACATTAATACTGTCATGGGGTACTGTGTGCTGTTTTTATATACAATTTGCAATATTTTCATCAAACAGGTTAACATAGCCTTCATGTCATTTTCTAAGTTATTGTGTTAAGACATTCATATTCTACATTTAGAAAGATTCCCATGTACCCTTATAAGATGAACCATAGGCATGATCCCACCAATCACCCTCCCTCCACCCATCTTCCCCCCTTCCCTCCCCTCCCTCCCTTTCTCTATATTCTTGGGCTATAATTGGGTTGTAGCTTTCCTATGAAAGCTATAAATTAGTTTCATAGTAGGGCTGAGTACATTGGATACTTTTTCTTCCATTCTTGAGATACTTTACTAGGAATATTTTCCAGCTCCATCCATGTAAACATGAAGGAGGCAAAGTCTCCATCTTTCGTTAGGGCTGCATAGTATTCCATGGTGTACATATACCACAGTTTATTAATCCATTCATGGGTCAATGGGCACTTGGGCTTCTTCCATGACCTAGCAATTATGAAGTGGGCTGCAATAAACATTCTGGTACAAATATCTTTGTTGTAGTATGCTTTTGGTCTTCTGGATATATAACTAGTAGAGGAATTATAGGATGAAATGGCAGGTCTATTTTTAGTTCTCTAAGTGTTTTTCAGATATCTTTCCAAAAGGAATGTATTAGTTTGCAATCCCACCAGGAGTGTAGAAGTGTTCCATGTTCTCCACAACCATGCCAGCATCTGTGATTTTGGGATTTTGTGATATGGGCTAATCTTACTGGTGTTAGATGATATCTCAAAGTAGTTTTGATTTTCATTTCTCTGATGATTAAGGATGATGAGCATTTTTTCATATATCTGTAGGCCATGCACCTGTCTTCTTCAGAGAAATTTCTCTTCAAGTCCCTTGCCCACCCTAAGATGCAATCACTTGTTCTCTTCTTGCTAATATGTTTGAGTTCTCTGTAGATTCTGGTTATTAAACCTTTGTCAGAGACATAACCAGCAAATATCTTCCTCCATTCTGAGGGCTATCTGCTTGCTTTACTCACTGTGTTCTTGGCTGTGCAGAAGCTTTTTAGTCTGATGAGGTCCCAGTAGTGTATTTTTGATGTTGCTTCAATTGCCCAGGTGGTCCTCCTCATAAAATTTTCACCCAAGCCAATTTCTTCAAGTGTTTTCCC